>NC_069501.1:325116036-325416036 GCF_027579735.1 Bombina bombina | reverse complement strand
GTTCAGTGTCCCTTTAAGTTTACTCTAAAATAGCTTTTTCGGAAAGCTCAAATAATTTAATTAAAGGACCTAAAGTGTCCAGTAGCTTACCTTGAAAAGTTTCAAAAGCTCTGTCAAGACCTTTTTAGGGTTAAAGCCAGGGGAGCTAATAAACTTTATAATTTTGTAAGTCAAATTCCAATTATATCCATTGCAGGGGTTAAATACACAGTGCTACAGGATTGATAGTCTTAAAATGACATGCTCTAATGAATTAGAGCATGTAAGTTTTCGACTATAATGGCCCTTTAAAACAAATTACTTTAAAATATGTAAATATACCTGACCCCAAAAGTATGTGACTGAAATAAAATACAACACATTTTTGCAAATAAATAAACTGTATATAAAGGTACCGTTATGAGGAAATTAAAAAGTTAAAAATATTTGTGTGGGAGTGAAAATGTACGAGATAATGAGGAGGCGCATATTAGCAATTCTGTGACAAAGTTAAAATGGTGGAGGCGTTACATAGGTGGGAAAGACAGAATGGAGTGGGCGTGTAAAATAGTTGAGAGAGCAATGATACAAATGGTGATATAGATAGAAGTCAGAAGACAAAGGAAAAATTATAACAAAGAAAGTGGCCAACTAGGTAAGATAACAAGGGAGTCAAAGAAAATAATGTAAAATAGAAAGATGAAATATAAATCAAAGAATATTAACAATGAAACGAAACAGATCGAAAAACAAAAAGGAAATAAAGAAATTATTTAAAGGAAAATAGACCAATACATACATGTTTTATATTTATAAAAATTCAAATTATATTTATCTTCTGAACAGCAAAAGAAAAATGAAGATTAACCTCTCATATTCTTAGCATTAATATTTTCAGCATTAAAGGGACACTGAACCCAAGTTTAGTTCTTTCATGATTCAGATAAGGCATTCAATTTTAAGCAACTTTCTAATTTACTTCCATTATAAAATTTTCTTCTTTCTCATGGTATCTTATTTGAAAAAGCAGGAATGTAAGCTTACGAGCCAGGCCATCTTTGGTTCAGCACCTGGGTAGAGCTTGCTGATTGGTGGCTACATTTAGCGACCAATCAGCAAGTTCTACCCAGGGTTCTGAACTAAAAGTGGGCGGGCTCGTAAGCTTACATTGAGTTTCTGTTCTTGTAATAAAATCATCCTTTATTGTACAAAAGTACCCCATCATGTTACCATACACTTTTCGCTTTTGCTTTATCACTTACGTTGTTAAAAAGGGATTCCTCTGTCTGAATCAGGACAGACAACTTGTGTTTCATATTTGTTTAGGCTCTGTGTAGCTGCATGGCATTCCCAGGTTTTTGGGGCTTGGATTACCCCGGTGATGACGGACAACTTGGCCACTAAGGATGCAGTGCGAAGTGTGAGGGCCATGATGAGCTCTGAAAGCCCCCCAGGTGACATGTGTAATCATCCACACTTAAGGGGTTAAAATAATAAAGATACTTTCATGATTCAGATAAGGCATCCAATTTTAAACAACTTTCCAATTTACTTTTATCATCACATTTTCTTTTTTCTCTTGGTATTTTGCTGAAAGCTAAACCTAGGTAGGCTCATATACTGATTTCTAAGCCTTTGATGACTGTCTCTTATCTCAATGCATTGTGTTAGCTTTTCACAGCTAAACAGTGCTAGATTGTGTTTGCCATAAAGACAAAATTGGGGAATGCAATGTTTGTAAAAAGCTGGAAAGTACTGAGATAAGGGGGCAGTGTGCAGAAGCTTAGATACAAGGTAATCATAGACGTAAAAAGTATATTAAAGGGACACTGAACCCAATTTTTTCCTATAATAATTCAGATAGAGCATGCAGTTGTATGCAACTTTCTAATTTACTCCTATTATCAAATTCTTTTCATTGTCTTTATATGCTCACATACACAAATACATACATATGTATTTTATACCTACTCTAATTTATTTATTTAAGCATTTTGAATAAATCTGTGATTTATAGACGAGAGAGAAGATATGTATTTTTGCAGTTTTATTATTTATGTATTTAATGTAATAAAATGGGAATTGATTTGTAAATATTTTTTGTAACTAACTAAAATTCTGATGATTCTGATTGGATCTAAAAATCTTGAGAGAAAATAACACATATAACTCTTAGAGCTAGAAACTTGAAAGAAACACAACACAATAAGATTGTTAACCTTTTGATTTATTTGGACAGTGGAAGATGAAGGGATATGCCCTTAAGTACTCTAAGGTTATTTTCTATTCCCTGTGGCCAGCATTCTAAATCAGATCTTTCAGATAGTAAAATAAAATAAGCCCGAAGAACTATTCGAGAGTCACATTTCATCAGCGTCATCTCATAAGCCCACAGTAAAGATGATCAATATTCATCAGTCTCACAGATCTGTTGCTAGAGATGTTTAATGGGCTGATTATGCCATCCTCCTTGTAGCCAAATCTCATAGTGGAAAAGACAGCTGGGAAAGAAACTTACCACAACAGGCAGTAGGCAGTTTACAAAGCTAAAATTAACCTTCTCCCATTCACATAAAGATCTAATTGTTTATGACTGCTAGATTTCTGCCAGTGGCAAAAGGTTCACTGGTGTATGTTGATGGTAAATTCTACACTGAAGCAAATGAGAATAAATATGTGTTCTAGAGATATTAAAACTATCAGGTCAACTAAATTTTAAAGCAAATTAATTTTAAACATTAAAAGACACGAAACCCACATTTTTTTTCTTTCACAATTCAGATACTTCTATTACAAAACCGACGTTGTTCTTTTGGCATCCTTTGTTGAAGAGCATACCTAGGTAGGTAGCAATTATGTGTTTGGAACTCTATATGGCAGCAATTTTGCAAGAATGTTTATAACAATGTTACATTGTGGATACACTGCTGCCATCTAGTGTTCAAAAGTGTATGACACAGTTAAAATCATTGTTGCAAATCTACTGCCATATATGCTTCAGACACATGCACACTATCTATTTGGCTATGATCTTCTACAAAAAACAAAGTGAAAACAAAGTACATTTTGTAACCGAAGCAAACTGATTTTTTTTTTTTTTTAAATGATATTCTCTGTCTGAGTTATAAAAGAAATGTTTTGGGTCTCGTGTCCCTTTATGTATAACATTTTCAGATTGTTTCCCTTTTTTAAAATAAAGGCATTAGCACCTTACATACTTGCATTAGAGAGGAGACAGGACTGATTTTATAGCTGGAATGAAATTACTTTTGAACTACATATTCTATAAGTGAATGCATCAGTATAAGCAAAGACATATCTGAAACTGCTCTGTAACAATGTTAGTTTTGTGTTGTAATGGCTATGAGGGAAAAAAGAAATGCAAGTGCAATACTATACTTCTGACAGAGCCCTTGACCGAGCTTTAAAGATCAAATGCTAGCTTATTTTCCCAAACACAATTTCATTTTGATGACCAGCATACTGATATATGAACGGATTTGCCCAAGCAGTTTTCTTGAAGGGGAAAAAAGAAATAATTGACTCTGGATTACAGTTTATTCAAGATAAGTGCCCATACTTATTTTCTATAAATACAGCAGTAAATACAAAACATCCTTTATTTATATAAATACAGCAGTAAATACAAAACATCCTTTTATTTATTTTTAAAAAAGATAAATACATTATTTTGACATTGTACCTTTCTGGTAAATGCATGATTTTATTTTATTTTTTTTGCAGAATGCTACTTTTCTCTTTGGTTGCTTTAAAATGTGTACACTAAACATATGTTAGAGACTTTCTTCAATAATACAGTTTTGAAAGCTTAAAGGGACATGAAACCCAATCATTTTTCTTTCATGATTTAGAAAGAGTATGCAATTTTAAACAACTTGCTAATTTACCTTTATTATATAATTTGCTTCATTCTCTTTATATTCTTTGATGAAAAGCATATCTAGATAGGCTCAGTAGCTGCTGATTGGTGGCTGCACATAGATGCCTTGTGTGATTGCCATGTGCATTACTATTTATTCAACAAAGGATATCTAAAGAATGAAGCAAATTAGATAATAGAAGTCAATTGGAATGTTGTTTGAAATTGTATTCTCTATCTAAATCATGAAAGAAAAATGTTGAGTTTAGTGTCCCTTTAAGAATGTTTTAGTTATAAGCAATTTCATTTCAATAACAAACCTCTCTTCAATGCTGAATTTGGCTAATGTCTAATGATGTATTTGGGTTTAAGTTTTTTAAACCTTGAAATTAGTGGATGAGTCAAAGGAATATTTTCTTATCATTTAAACATGGAATTTTTGTTGTTGTCTGTTAAGTAAAAGTGATTTCAATTTAAAATGAAACTAAAGCAGCATCACGGTTGCACATCAGAGTAAGGGTATTTGCTTCTTCGTGCTTCCTACTAATACTCAATCATGCTGGATACAATTGTACCTGTCAGCCAATAATCATTAGCAGAAAGTAACTAGCAGCCAATAAACATCAGTAGTAATTGCACTACAAATACGACTGTATTTAATATAAAGTAAATCTTAACAGTCAGGTTGTTCTAATTTTTCAGGCAAAATAATTCATCATCTTTAAATACTGCTTTTTCATATGAATCAGAGAAAACCAAAAAATAAAAAATGATTTTATGGTCTTTGTTTTCTTTTATAAACAAACTTTCAATAGGAAACCAAACTGCTGCAATTGAGTAAACTGTTGCTGAACACTCACAAATAGCTAGGAAACGTTGGTACTCTAACGTACAAAGGGGCAGATTACAAGTGGCGCACTATTTAATGCTTTAGCTCACGCACAAACACAGTTGTAAGTGAACTTATAATTCTCATGGGTTTGTGTATTACAAGTTGAAAGCAAAATGTCTGCGAGCAAAACCCGATGTGCACTAGCTTCAGGAATTTGGATATTGCGAACACGATAAAGCATTCGCTCCATAGACTTCAATGGATCGCATTATAAAAAAAAACACTTTTCACCTGCACACTAACCCAACACCACGTTAGACCAACCCGATGTAAGTTATTCATAGTTCACATTCCAATGTTCTTCACATAGAAGAAAATGTTTTTATATCTATATATACAGTATCTCACAAAAATTAGTACACCCCTCACATTTTTGTAAATATTTTATTATATATTTTCATGTGACAACACTAAAGAAATGACACTTTGCTACAATGTAAAGTAGTTAGTATACAGCCTGTATAACAGTGTAAACTTGCTGTCCCTCAAAATAACTAAACACACAGCAATTAATGTCTAAACTGTTGGCAACAAAAGTGAGTACACCCCTAAGTGGAAATGTCCAAATTGGGCCCAAAGTGTCAATATTTTGTTTGGCCACCATTATTTTCCAGCACTGCCTTAACCCTCTTGGTCATGGAGTTCAACAGAGCTTCACAGGTTGCCACTGGAGTCCTCTTCCACTCCTCCATGACAACATCACAGAGCTGGTGGATGTTAGAGACCTTGTGCTCCCCACCTTCGGTTTGAGGATGCCCCACAGATGCTTAATAGGGTTTAGGCCTGGAGACATGCTTGGCCAGTCCATCACCTTTACCCTCAGCTTCTTTAGCAAGGCAGTGGTCATCTTGGAGGTCATTATCATGTTGGAATACTGCTCTGCGGCCCAGTCTCCGAAGGGAGAGGGTTATGCTCTGCTTCAGTATGTCACAGTACATGTTGGCATTCATGGTTCCCTCAATGAACTGTAGCTCCCCAGTGCCGACAGCACTTATACAGGCCCAGACCATGACACTCCCACCACCATGCTTGACTGTAAGCAAGACACACTTGTCTTTGTACTCCTCACCTGCTTGCTGCCACACACGCTTGACACCATCTGAACTGAATAAGTTTATCTTGGTCTCATTGGACCACAGGACATGATTCTAGTAATCCATGTCCTTAGTCTGCTTGTCTTTAGCAAACTGTTTGCAGGATTTCTTGTGCATCATCTTTAGAAGAGGCTTCCTTCTGGGACAACAGCCATGCAGACCAATTTGATGCAGTGTGCAGCGTATGGTCTGAGCACTGACAGACTGACCCCCCACCCCTTCAACCTCTGCAGCAATGCTGGCAGCACTCATATGTCTATTTCCTAAAGACAACCCCTGGATATGACGCTGAGCATGTGCACTCAACTTCTTTGGTCGATTATGGCAAGGCCTGTTCTGAGTGGAACCTGTCCTGTGAAACCGTTGTATGGTCTTGCCCACCGTGCTGCAGCTCAGTTTCAGGATTTTGGAAATCTTCTTATAGCCTAGGCCATCTTTATGTAGAGCAACAATTCTTTTTTTCAGTTCCTCAGAGAGTTCTTTACCATGAGGTGCCATGATGAACTTTCACCGACCAGTATAAGAGAGTGGGAGAGCGATAACACCACATTTAACACACCTGCTCCCCATTCACACCTGAGACCTTGTAACACAAATGAGTTAAATTACACCGGGGAGGGAAAATTGATAATTCATTGGGGTTTTTATTATGGAATTCCTCAAAGGAAGAACTGTGAGTGCTGTAAACGAACAAGTGGAGATAGCCAAGAAAACAAATGGATTATTAATTACAATACCAAGCAAATCCAAATTCAATCATACATAATTGGCAAATCACAATATGTTGTTTACCGAATAGAGTGCAGCTGCAAAAAAATCTATATTGGTAGAACAAAAAGAATTCTAAAAACTAGACTTCTAGAGCATGTGAAAAACTTTGAAGGAGAAACTTCAGAATATGGTCTGAGTAGACACTTTGAGGAATTCCATAATAAAAAACCCCAATGAATTCACAATTAAAGCTTTTGAACAAATACCAAAATCATGGAATAATGATAGATTGTTACAACTGAGGAAAAGAGAAACCGATTGGATCCACTTCTTAAATACAAGGGAACCATATGATCTGAATAGAGATATAGACCTAGTAGCCTTTTTATGAAGAATCTATTTCCAATAAATAAAATTAGATCCATTACCATTAATATCATTAAGAATTTTTTTTTTGTGAATGGGAAAATTGTGGGCTTAAAAAACAAAGCAGATATTAAAGAAATTTCTTTATCTGACCACGCAATTATATTGCTGGACCTAGGTATAAGGGTGCATAACACTAATAAGATTGTGAGATTCTTCTTGCCTAAATATTTATCCTCAGATACCCACTTCAAAAATTGGTTACAAGCTTGATGGAGGGAATTTTATAAATTTTATTGGAGTCCTTCAAGGCGGTTATCAGGGGTGAAATCAAGGCTTATATGGTATCTAGGAAGCAGAAAGCGCTTGCTCGGGATATTCAGTTATCTAATCAACTTCGCAATGCTCTTAATGTATATACTAATACTCCGTCCAAAGAAAATTGGGATAAATACATACGAAGTAGGCAAGAAAGGGATATTTTTTTGAACCAACAAATTAAGCTTGAAGATCTACGTTCTCGCTCATTTTATTATAGACATGGTGGAAGGGCGGGACAATTCTTAGCAAACTTGGTTAAACATAAACAAAAGAAGCAATCAATTGACTTCATTAAGGTTAAAGGCAACAGATTATCAGATATACAAGAGATAAGCAACTATATTAGAGACTATTTTTCTCAAGTCTTTTCTGCCCCCCGATTAATCATCAGGCTAAACAACTTTTCTGGGACAAACTCGAAATACCACGAATTTACAATGAACACTTGATTAAGATTAATGCTCCAATCCCGAAGGAGGAGATAAGGTGTGCCATTAGAGCAGCTACCCCTAATAAAGCCCCTGGCCCAGAAAAATTACCCATAGAATTATACAAACTATTAGGACAAGATATCTGCCCAGTTTTAGAGAAATTATTCAACCTTTATTATAGCCGGGGTTTAATGCAGTCGTCAGTTTTTATCATGCATTTATTGATCCATAAAGATCAAACTGGGTTCATGACAGGAAGAAACTCAACTATTAATTTGAGGAAATTACAGAATGTAATAGAGTTCATTTGGGAAAAACTGGGAATAGAGAATTTAAAATTACGTTATTTTAACAACTGACGCAGAAAAAGCGTTTGATACGGTTACATGGGATCATTTGACATCTTCATTAGAAAAAATTGGGCTAACAGGTGCATTCCTGAATTTTATACAATTGATCTATAATAACTCTAAAGCTTCTATCCGAGTTAACGGACTCCCAACAGAATCTATTCTTCTACAAAAAGGGACAAGACAGGGTTGCCCTCTCTCCCCATATCTGTTCAATCTTGCTATTGAACTCCTAGCAATACTTTTAAGAAAAGAACTAGAGGGAATATGTATAGGACACTCTCAAGTAATACTTTCATTGTATGCAGACGATCTATTGATCTTCTTAAAAGATTCAAAAAAGAATATCCCACTTATCCTAAATATCTTTGATGAATTTGGGTCATTTTTGGGCTACAAGATCAATCGTAAGAAGTCCGAAATACTATGGCTCTACAAACATAAAAATAGCCTACAGGAAATTCCCTTTGTAATAGCAAGTAACTACATTAAATATTTGGGTATTAAGATATCCAGAAATCCCAATGAGTGGTATAATTTAAACTATACACAATTATGGATCGAAATACATAAAGATCTTGTTAACTGGTCGAAATTCCCTCTATCCCTTCAAGGGAAAGTCAACCTAATAAAAATGATGATCTTTCCCAAAATCCTTTATGTAATGCAGAGTATTGCCTTATTTATTCCTAGGAAAGATCTTGTTTTCTTTAGGCGAATCTGCACAAAGTTCCTTTGGAACAATAAAAGGACGGCTTTATCCTATGACAGACTTACGCTACCAAGAGACAAAGGTGGGTTAGCACTCCCAGACATCGAAATTTATAACTGGGCCTGCATGGCGAAAATCGCCCTCGATTGGATTACGGATTCTGACTACTATACGCCCTTGTATCTGGATCAGCAATTGATCAAACCCTATTAGCTGAAGGCTTTGCTTCACTTAAAAAAGAATAAGTTTCCAGAAAAAATTAAAAAATTCCTAATCACAAAAAGTATCATTATGGCTTGGGCAAAAATATGTAATTGTCTAGAGATTGACTCCTCCTTTTCTAACTTCCTGCCGATTACTGGAAATGCTGAATTTCCGTATGCTTTAAATTTGAAAAATTTTCAAAGCTGGCAAGAAAATGTTCTGGTTTATGTTACCCAACTACAAGACGCCGAGAAGGTGTGTAAATCTTTTTTTGATCTTAAAGGGGAATTTAATATTCCCAACAAACAATTCTTTGCGTATTTACAGGTAAGACATTACCTTAATGAGTTAATGAGAAACCAACTTAATATTGAAGCTTGGGACAAACTATCCCCTATTATCGAACTTTATAGAAATGGGAGAAAAGCGATATCTATTTTATATAGAACAATAAAAGATTATCAAGGTATGGGAAATCTAAGTAGAATCATAGATAAGTGGCACTTTTTAAGCGAACCCCCCAAATAAACACAATTCACATCAGTTTTTCCAGAGTGGATGCCTCTACTGCCTCTATCTCTTGGAGAGAATCACATGTAAAGGTTGTTAACAAGTTATATATCACACCAGAAATGGTAAATAAATGGGAGAAAAGATCTACTAATGTGTGTGTAAAGTGCGGGTTCCCTGCGGCGGATATATATCATTATTTTTGGAGATGTCCCAAAATTCAAAAATTTTGGCTTATGGTTAATTTTTGGTTTGAAAAACGATGCCAGTGTGTATTCAAATTGCAAGACATTCATATATTTTTCCTTGTGGATAATACTGATCCAACATTTTCTAATGTTTTTTTAAATACTATAATTTTAACAGGCAGGAATTTAATCCTGAAACATTGGATTTCCAAGAAAAATTTACAATTGTCAGAATTCAAAAATATATTGTTAAATCAAATGACCCTAGAACAATACGATACTACCTGTAATTTGGAAAATAAAAGTAAACATTTTTTTCACAAGTGGACTCCACTAATTTCCTCTTTGCCCAAAGAAAGCCAACTGCAGATAATGCACCCATTTCGTGGTTCATTAGCTCTGGAGGAAGCCATGTTAAGAGGGGACTTTCCTAGACTGTATGATTAGGAGGGGGGGATGGGGGAGCCTGGGAGAGGAGGATTGGTCAGGTTTTTTTTTTCTCTCTCTCTTTCCCTTGTTGGTGTTTTATTGTTTGGTGTTTATATTTTTTTGTTTTATTGATTGTCTGGAGATATCTTGTTAATAGAATTATAATATGATTATGTAAGTGAGCACTTGTGATATGATACTTTGGTTTTGTTATGTCCTGTCTGAGGACATATGGATGATGTAACTGTAATATGTCTGTATTATGGAAACTTAATAAAAATATTTAAAAAAAAAAAAAAAGAATTTTTTAAATAATACACAGGCCACCAAAATATGGCACACAGCCTTCCATTATTTATTAATAAATTATTTATTTATTATATTTTTATATTTTTTTATTTTTCAAAAATTATAAATGAAATAACACAGATTCAATAAGATAAAACAAAACCATAAAGGTACCTAACTAAACACTTTTAATAATTTAAAATACTTCTAATATTTATAATATTTTTAGTATTTTATTCTGGTAATCCTGTTTTTACATTTGTTTTTTGTTCTTATTTCTATGATTCATTTTCCTCTAAAATCAGAATTAGATTTTAAGTCCCTTCCGGTTTAGCGCACAGGATCCACTTCCGGTTTCTTGGAAACCGACCAAGCTGGCGTGTATACACCTTTTTTTAAAGCTCCTCCATGTTATACACCAACGAAAGAGTTCTATACAGATAAGTACCTCCATTTTATCCGGACAATAGTAAGGATTTAATAGCAAGGTTGTATTACTGTTTTTTTAGGCTCCTCCATTTTATAGACCAACGAAAAAAATTTGTACAGATAAGTACCTCCATTTTATCCGGACAATAGTAAGGATTTAATAGTAAGGTTTTATTACTGATCCTTCATAAACCACACATTTCTAATATAGTTATTTATCATATAGGCATCAATTTTTTGGTAGCCTATTTTACAGAAAGTATATACCAGTATAATTTTTAAATGTGATTTTTTACATGTTCTAATTAGGACAAATACACACAACATTGTGCCTAAAAACACACACAGAGTTGTATTTTGCACTTTGTATTCTTTACTTTGTATTTTTTTATATTTTATATTTTTTATTTTGCATTTTGTACTCCCCAATCTCTCCCTGTTCACTTTGGTTAAATGATCCGGGAACTGACTTTAACATACTTTCTGCAAGTTAGTCTAAGCCAGTCATCCCGGACCCAGAGAAAACAACTGTAAACAACTAATTAGTTGTTTTGCAGGTTATTTAAGAGTCTCTTGTTGTGGTTTTTATTGTGGTTTTTACTTATGTTTATTCATTAAAATTAAGTTTTAAGTATCTGAACTCGGCACATTTATGCTGTCCTCAACAAATCATTGATTACAGCTTTGTTCTGAGTCCAACACTCTATACCTGGCCAAGACCATTATTTAAATTGTATTTTATATCCATTTTATCCCTTTGAGACTCTTTAAGGGCTTTTTATTCAACTTTTTCTTTATATATATATATATATATATATATATATATATATATATATACACTGATGAAGCGCATGTGCACATCTGCAAAACGTGTCTGGCCTTCTCTTGCACAGCATATACCATTTGAAGTTTTTGAATACTACTGAATAAACAAGCCTTTTTGAAGCATCTTTTCCAGACCAGCCATCCTTTCTTTACTTGAGATATATATATATATATATATATATATATATATATATATATATAAACACACACACTAATTATATAACCCCTTACACTATGCAAGGAAAATACTCATTTGCATGTGTGACATTAACCTATTGTCATCAGAATATATCCTGAACACTCAATAACCAAATTAATATCATATATGCATTGCAATGATGGGCATACTTCTATAGTTACTTCAATCAAGAGGTCGGTCCACAGCACAATAATATAAAAGTTCACTTTATTAGAAACAGGGTAAAACGAAAAAGTGACATTTTGGGGTTCCCCTCTTTATCATACAGTTCAATCTTTACAAACAGCTTTTAAAGGCATTTTGGCGGCCGATACTCCCCTTCTTAGTATCTACTGTCATCTACTGGACTCTAGAGGTAACTGCTGCTAAACATACAATATGTCTCAAAGCCCTGCAATACAAATTTCTTTCCACATTTACTACTTTTGTTGCCAATTGCCAAGTTATTTTAAAGATAGAAATTGTTAGAAATTAGCTCTATAATTGGATACATTCTGGATATTAGAGGCATATAGTAAGAAAATCATACCACATCATAAAAATATAGTTAGATCGTAATCTTTATTAAGGCCCTTAGGTCTAAGTGTTTCCAATCTGTGTATCCACTGACCTCCTCCAAGATGAGGAGGACAACCCAGTTCTAGAGGGGCCAATTCGGGGCGAGGGGGTCAATGTCAGAGACAACATTATCAACCTCCACTTCAGACGGTAAATACTATGTTATATAGGAGCATTGAGAAAATGTGAGACTTTTAGGAAAATTAAAGTGCGAACATGTTAGGATTGTTCAAGAAATGATTATTGCAAAATAAAAATTATATTTTATTATCTTAAGTAAATTATACATCAGATGATTCTGGCATTGGCTCCTGTAATGACATCGCCACCTGATTTTTGAAGACAACATCAGATGGTAAGTAGACACAATGTATGGACTGAGACGGGGGGATTTTGCACAATGATCCATCATATGGCATACAAGTAGTTTCAATGTATTATTTAGTTTAGACAGTAAGTAAGACAGTAAGTAGACAGTTTAGATATTTTGAAAGGGATACATGCCACAGATAAAGGGATACTCTGAAGCACATAGCATTGCCAAAATCATACATCCAAGCTTAAGTATGCACAATTTATGTGACTCAGCTTAACACTTGATTGTCAGAACATAACACAAAAAGAGGCTACATATGCTTAGTAAGCTATTGCTATAAACATATTAGGAAATAGGTAGTGTTGGGGGGATGAAAACCTATGTAAAATTTGAGATATTTGATTTTCAAATTATTTAACATTAGGGAGATGACTTCATCTACAGACTGAAAGTGAAGAATACCAATGTGATCATGTCTGTGGCATTGTCTTTCAACTGTACTGACTTTTACAAACATATCAAGACACCTTCACATTGTAAGTATACACATTATATGGAGCCAGAAGGGGGAGGGGTTGGCCCCTGATCCATAGCAGAACTATGTACCATTTTATTAGAGATTTTAGGAAAACTTTATTTTCCATTAGGGAGACTGACTTCATCTACAGACTGAAAGTGAAGAATACCAATGTGATCATGTTTGTGGCATTGTCTTTCAACTGTGCTGACTTCGAAAAAACATACAAAGACACGTTCACATGGTAAGTGTACACAATTCTCTGGAACAAGACTGGGGATGCAGGATGCATCCTGTGGGAAACTCTTATGTTTCCTCTTTTCTTTTAGATGGTCATTTCACAATCCTCTATTTGGAAAGTGATGAATAAGACACATAATGGACACATAATGGAATAGAATCAACTTTTAAAAACCATACATCCAGGTTAGTTTGCACACTGAATGCTATTAAGAATCATAGGAGCAATAAAGTGCAACTAATTCATAATATATTGAATGTGTCAGACAATTTTAAACATGTCCTATTTTTGAAGACATTTATTTAATAGACATTCCCCTACTTTGTGCTAGAGAGGACTCAGATTGTGATCAATCAGACAGATAAAGGGATACATTTCATAGTTGACATTTAGGTATATTAATTTTTGAAGGGACAGGAAACATTCAATTATGTCCCTCATACAATTGAATAATTAGGAATATTTGAACAAAATTGGATATTAGGCATTATTTTGTCTAATTTTAAATGTTAAAATGTAAGTCAACTCTTGATTAGACAATTTAGTGTGATTAATGTTAAATTATGTGTAGATAGATATAGATTATATAGATCTCGATCTCCATTCTGAACCTGGCTTTAATATCAAAACATTAGAGCATAGACAGAACATGAATTTAAAATTATTAGATTTCTGAATATTTGTTTAGTCATGTGTTCATTAAATAACATAATTGATTTCATATTCCAATCTCCTTTTTTTTTCCTTACAGATTTTTATTTTTGATGAATTCCAAAACGAATATAGATGTATTGTTAATTTTTTTTCTTCTAATAAATATGTTTAGATACTATATATTTTTTATATTTATTTATTTAAATAATATATATATATATATATTCTCTATCCAAGTAAGATAATAAGAAATACATCCTTCTAATATTAGGACATGTAAACACAATTTTAGTCCCATGACTGGTTGTTAAAGTATCTTTTTCACAAGCACATGCCTGATATTAAATATAATACAGTTGAAATTTTAAGTAACAAATTCAAATATCAACACAGCTCAAGCAGATAATGAGTGTTAAAATCTTGTATCTTAGAAAAGTGAAGGTAGAGTTAGATACAGCCATCTAATTTTTGGTTGTGTCATTTAGAGATGTATAAATCCTAAAATGTTAATGACGAGGCTAAGCAGTATAAAGTCTACCTATATATATATATATATATATATATATATATATATATATATATATATATATATATATATATATATATATATATATATTCACATTCTAATATCTATAATTTAAAAAAAAATATTTTATTAACATATTCTTAAAATAAATATAGCTAAGTTATTATGGTATCATTATTTGCAAGGTAACCTAGGTATATTAAATGATCTTTAAAGAAAACATGATAGCTAAGTTTATTTTCACATTTAGACAGAGCTAGTTATTGTATTGATGACTTTTCACTCTACGGGGGTCATTTGAAGGGACAGTTAGCTCATAGATATTTCAACATATAATTTCTCACAATTATCCTCTTTACCTGCTGGAGTGTATAACATTGTTTACAAGTATTTCTGTTACCCTTAATTTTGAATTTAAAATTGTTTATTTCTCCTATGGTATCTCCAGCTATTCATAATGTTTTTGTCCTTAAGGCAAAACTTGTAAACACAGCCATTATAAGATATTTCACTGCCCGTGGGACATACAATATATAAGGTAATACAAAATTTAAAGATTTAGGTTGATTATTTTGCAGATATAAGAAGTATGTATATGTAAACAATGGGATAAAGTTAGGAGATCAGATTATATCTTCAAGCTAACAAAATATTATTTTGTTGTGGCTTCCAAATAATAATTCATAGACAAACAGGAAAAATTATATATATTTATATACTCTGCTGCTAATAAAATATTAAGGAATTGTAAACACATTAAGTGATCAAACTATTAGAGTATACTGTCCCTTTAAGAGTCTGCACTGAACCATTCTAAAGCTCCATTAAAGGTGGAAGATAAGTGGACACTTTACATACAACGTCCTCACACAGGTCAAATTTATATTCATAAAACAGGCTTGATTATGCCGTAATGTGTATTAAAGTAAATCTATTTAAATATATTATCATATCTAGACATGACTGCATGTTTATTTTTTAAAAATCCCCATTGCATATTTACTATTAGAATATTAGCTATTTAGTTAGAGTTAATAGCTTGTGATGGCTATTTCATTTGTAGTGAAAGGGAAATGCAACCATAAGTTAATCTTCCATGATTCAGACAGTGCAGATTTGAATGTAAAATAAAAATGGACTTTAATAAGCACATATGGTTCATTCTCATGTTATCCTAAGTTTGCACAAACTATATGCATAGGCTTATGAGCAGCAAAACATTACTGGGAGATATCTACTTGGTTGTGGGTGGGCAACAATGCATAGTTGCAATGGTTAGACAGATGTATTTAGATACTTAACACTATTGCATATCTGCTCTTTAACAATAAAGACACATTGAAAATAAAAATTATATGTGAGCATTTCAGACAAATAAATGCTCGATTTCTTTTTTTTTAAATTAAGGAACAGAAACATTGATTTTCAAAATAAAAAATTCCCTTTATAGTTATCAAAGTAACGTCCATATAAATACAAATTACGCATTTCACCATTATTGAAATATAGCGTGGTAAACGTATCTTTCAACATCTATGTAAAGTCGAATATAATTTCACGCACTAGCACACAATCGATGTGCATTGTTGTGATTATAAATACATTTAATAGAGCACTGTCAATACTTCACAATGAGTCACAATATTTATTGAATAAACAATGAATACATACAATCTTTACTTTTTTAATCTAAAATATTTGTAAACTTTTATTAAAGAACTTGATCAATATTAAACATCCAAATGTGTAAACATTTAAACATTTAATAATGTGATGATTATATTTACTATCATGAGTAAAATACAATCTAGTTCAAATGTCAACCAAAAATATTAATATTTAACGGATTCCGTATATTATATATGCATCACATATATACACATACCATGATCATAAATTCTAATTTATTCTACATGCCAAATGTAGTAATAGCACCACTAGGAGGTATGTGTATGGAAGTTACAAAGATATGAATCCATGAACCATTAAGTAATGGCCAATCAGAGATCATCACACAAACATGACTTGGCTTAGTATGACTTCACAGACATGCTAACTATATTACAGTATTTTATCCAATCAGATGTACAGATACCATGTCCCATGGTGCATCTCATGTTTACTTCCCCATATAAAAGTCCATTACATGTAGGCCTTTTTTGTCAGTTCTCTAATACCTGTTGGTATCATAAATATAAGTTGTCATTCAAAAATCAATTTACAAGTTATAATGCAAAACATGTGTCTCTGCTTAGTTAATCTTCATCTAGCCGTAATGTCTAGAATTTGTGGATTCAACACAGCAGGGGTAATCAACTCTTGCATACACTAAAGCCATGTCTGTTTATTTACAGGAGCCTGATAAGTTTTTTTTAGCAATCTTGGGCAGGAAATCAACTTCAAGCAGAGCAGCCACATGGTGAACATCTCTTTGAAATAACTGCCTGATCTTTGAAATGACTGCCTGAACCAAATGAGACCAAATGTTTTCCCTTTGTTCTCATTTGGATGTAATTGAGCAGTGAGGGGGTCAGTGGCAATCTGATAGGAACTTTAGCTTCACACCTTAGGCAGGAAATATTTGAAAAGTACACAGTGGGTGGAAGTGGCGCCAACTCAAGGCTATCTGATTAATAGAAAAATGTGTGCCAAAATATGGAAGGATAAATAAAGCAAATTGCTACAGCTATGAGTTCAAAAAATGTATAAAACAATTTATTGACAAATTTAAATAATGATCAATTAAATTAGAATTACAAATTCAATCAATTAATATATTAAAGACACCGGTGTCTACTCTAAAATCATACTAACAATATAAGACTAATCTACTGTCTAAATCAATCCTCAATGATAAGTGACATAAAGTGAGAATCAGACAATGACCATAAAATTAAGCAATGCTCATATCGTTATAAACAAACCAGGAAAGGGTTAATATGGATAAGCCCTATATAATGAGGTAGCGCAGCTGGTGGAGGTTATCTTGACAAAGGCTCCCTGGAGAGCTGAAACGCGTAGAAACCACACCAGGACCCAGTTTGTTTGGAAGAGACACAGAGACACAGATTGATTTGGCTCCCAGGACCGTTAAGCCAGCACCAGTGGAAGGACTACACTGCTGAGCAGACGGTAGGAGTGAAGACATTATTGTAAGTGTGAACACTAAGAGGAAAATAGAAACATTACAACCAGCATTTAGAGGAAAATAGAAACATTTCAACTAGCGTTTACCTAATAGTACACTACAGGCTCACAGGTGAGAGGCTAAAGCTTGCCACCTCCCATACTGGAACGCCGGGCTGGAGAGAATTTGAAGCGGTGAACTAAGAAACAACTGATAACAGCTGTTAAAACATCCGCTTAAAATTTAAAAGTACATTTGAGAATGAACTATTCTTTTTTCTGTTATTAACATCCTAACAGCGTTCTGATAATATCATCCAACACAACAGACTCTAGGAATAAGGAGTATAACTTCTCCTGTGCTATTGAAATCAAACCTAGCAGCATTATAGATACTCAGACCGCCCAGTCTTCAAGTACTGCTTGATTTTTACTGTGTTTGTTTGTAACGATATGAGCATTGCTTAATTTTATGGTCATTGTCTGATTCTCACTTTATGTCACTTATCATTGAGGATTGATTTAGACAGTAGATTAGTCTTATATTGTTAGTATGATTTTAGAGTAGACACCGGTGTCTTTAATATATTAATTGATTGAATTTTTAATTCTAATTTAATTGATCATTATTTAAATTTGTCAATAAATTGTTTTATACATTTTTTGAACTCATAGCTGTAGCAATTTGCTTTATTTATCCTTCCATATTTTGGCACACATTTTTCTATTAAGCAGATAGCCTTGAGTTGGCGCCACTTCCACCCACTGTGTACTTTTGGACATCCCGTAGTGATTGCATATGTGGTGAAAAGTGCAATCAGGAGGTTGGCTAATCTGATATTTACCTATCTCCAGCTAACACACTCTTTGCTTTTACTTGTAGGAAATATTTGAAAGCAATACTTTGTTCTCAGATGTTCTGTTAATCAGGAAAAAGGAGGGTTGGTTTCTTATGGCTATAGCCGACACAATTCATGTCACATTTTATATTAACCAAAATGAAACATCAAATCATGTAGTACAACTGTAGTCCACTTCATGTTATTCGCAGATACCCTGACATAATTCCCCCTTCCAATTTTAAATAGATGTAGGACACATGTATTTGAATTGGCTTAAAGTCAGTGGTACTTGGTGAGTGTATTAATAGTATGCATCATAGACAGTCTTCTATGAAGAGAGTCCATTATTTTTGAGCCCTTATGCTCATTAACTAGGCATCTTTAAACTACAATATTTCTTTAGTGCATTTGGGGATGTGATACTTCATTCTTCCTCAATGACTTGTAGTTGGCTGGATCTTGATCCAATGTTGAAACCTACAGAAATATCTGGGAATCCATTTGCCCAAGTTATACCAATGCCGGCGACTAATCTGCGATCATTATCAATGGTGGCATGGTAAGAACAACCATCAACATATACCCAAGGTAATGTTTGACATTGGTCCTCATTGTATATTTTATATGGGGAAAGCAATTGTTCCTCCAGGAAATCATCTAATAACTCTTCCCCATGATCTTTAGCAGTACAGTTGTGGAGCTCAGCAAGCCCTTGTGCGACTGGACTCTTTTTATTTTGCTTGTAGCAAATTTCTAAAGGCCAGCTGTTATGAAAGAGCTGTTATGCGGCTATTAGACAAATTTCCATCTCTTATTCTCTCACTTTGAAATATAGCAAAGGCTGGTGGGCCGTTTCTACAATAGTTTTCTCACCCTGTATATATCTGCAGAAATTTTATAGAGCTCATACAGTAGATAAGAGGGCTTTTTCGCAATCGCTAAATTTTATTTCTACTGGGGATACAGTTTTGCTCGCATAAGCAATGACTTTGCTTAAATTATCATGCTTTTGGTATAAAACAGCACTCATGCTTATATCTGTGTAACCTTTCTCTTAAAAGAAAGGTTTACCCCCTTCTAGGTACGCTAAGCAAGGTACTTGAGTGTGTTTTCTCTTCAGCTCCTTGATGGCTGTCTCTTGAGTCTCACTCCAGTGCCATTTCACATTCTTCTGTAAAAGAAGTAGCAGTGGTTTAGCTAATTTTGCATAATTATCAATAAATTTGCGCGAATAAATCGTCATACCCAGGAATGATCTCAATTACTTTAAGTTAGTTGGGTTTTTAGAATTTATTATAGCTTCCACCTTTTTCTTCTGAGGATTTAACCCTTCAGAAGTAACTTCATGTCCCAAGAAGTTTACACGAGAGAGGCACCATTGAGCTTTTTTTAGGGATAATTTGACACCTGCCCTTTTAAGTTGGCTGGGGACGTATTTAAGCTCTGATGTGTTTTTCAAAGTCTGTACTTTTGATTAGAACATCATCAACATAAGATAAGATCCCCCTTTCCAGTGCATCAGGCATAGCCTTATGCATGAATACTGCAAGATCATGTCCTGAATTTATGTATCCAAACGGGAGTCTCTGAAATGCATACTAGACCATATGGAATGAGAATGCAAGCTTATACTGGTCCTCTTCATGTACCTTTATGGTCCAATATCCCTGTGCACAATCAATGGCAGTGAATAGTTTAGATCCCTGCATCTGCGCTAGGCACTGGTCAATATATGGCACAGGCCAGCCAGACATGTACACCCATTTATTTAGCTGTCTTAAGTCAGCACACAAACGCATTGTCCATTGAGCTTAAGAACACCTAGAATAGGAGCTGTGTATCTGTCGGATGATACCCCGTTCTTCCAGGTTCCTTATGAGTTCTGCAAGAGAATCATATGAGGCTAATGGAAGTCTGTATTGTTTAACAAAGACAGGCGGTGCATTGGGATCTGTTTGGATTCTTGCAATATGCAAGTCTGTAGTCCCACAGTCATAAGAATCCCTAGCAAAAATATCCTTGTACTTCATCAGGAGTTTTCATAGCTGTTGGCGTTCATCATCACTGGAACAGTCATTAGCTAAAGATATTTGTTCTTCGACTATTTGCTGAAATCCTGGAAAGATTTCAGGCTGTCCTATTTCATAGGTTTCTTCCAACTTAGAGGTGAGGTCCCCTTGATTATTATTTACATTGCCCCCATGACTCTGGGTAGTGGGGTATTCTTGATCTTTGATCAGCTGATCAAATACTAGAGAGGCTTCTTCAATTTTACAGATGCCTTCCTCTGAGCTGAAGGGATAAATAGACTGAATTGTGAATAGTCCCTCTGGCATAGATGCAAAGTATTGTTCTATTAATTGTTCTTCAGTTAATTATCCTTCAGGTATTAGCCCAATTACATTGTTCTGGAATCCAAAAGTGTAATAACTTGATTCTAGTGCATATCCTATGGTAGTTCCCTTGGATAAGGTTATATCCTGTGGGGATAATAACATGTATTGGAATAGTTCCAATATTTACCATAAGAGTATGGGTTATACCCAGATTTTGAATTCTATGGGAGAGGCAAATTAGTGTTTCAGAAGTTTTTAATTTCTGACCTCTCTTTACCCATAAGGATAAGAGGAATTTATCAGCTCCCGCAGGGATTTAATCGTTAGACACCTGCATATTTACAGCATATGGCAATTGCTGGTTTGATTTTAGGGTGGCATTTTCATCCTGAAATACTTCAGGGTCCTCCTTTAACCTGCTCCAGAGGCAAGAGTTAATTAAATCTATTTGTATGGCATATCTATGTAAGAGATCATTGCCACTGTATATTTGATTATGGAGAGTATTTAAAACTAAAAACAGGTGCTTCGCTAATTTCTTACCTATGGATATAGATAATAAAAACTTAGCTGTGATGTTATAGCTTTCACACTTGTCATCCAGGTCATGGACCAAGAGATCTTGGGGAGAAAGGTATTTAATCACTTTAGGTTCATCGATCTGAGCTAATAAGCCTTCGCTTATATAGCTAGCTTCCATGTTTTAAGCTCAATTTGGCATACTTGGTTTTTCCAAGGTCATGCACTTGCATAGGGATAAATAGATCATCCTTAACTCTCTCAATTCCTGCGAGGTATTGAGTGTGGCCTCCCTCTTTAGGGATTTTACAATCTTCCTTGTGGAGAGATATGGTTAATACATCGCCGTCTAAGGAAATATTTGCTATCTTTCCAGTTGAAATTTTAAAAGTATTACCATCAGAACAACTTAAAGGAGTCTGATCATCTATTTGTAAGATAGTGATTTCAGGTACAGAGTTATTCCTGAAATGAATCTCCACAGCATCTGGCTTCTCTTCCACCACGTGACAGTTATATCGGGTGCGAGATATACCGGACCACTCATAATTAATAGGCCTTTCTACTTGTGACCAAATTACATTATTTATGCAATCAATTATGGTGCTTAACTGTTTCAGGATATTATTACCAATAATTCAACGATCAGTTGGCAGATCTACTATAATGACAGGGTGTCTTATTACCCTGTTCCCCAGCCTTAGTTTCAACCATGCAGTACCATAGACTTTGAGAGAGTCACCCCCAACTCCTATAAGTGAACCATCAAATTATTTTAGGTTTGCGGGGGGGGGGGGGTTAGCTCATTTAGCTGTGTGTAGTACCTGTGGGATAAAATAGTTGTCTGAGATCCAGTATCAATTAATCCCATGATAGGGTTGGAGACTGAATCCTGGAGCTCAGCTAATACATAATATCTCCCTGCAGTTTCTACCATTTCACATATAAAATTGTCATGATTACACATCTGTGGGCTTCGCCACGAGTTACCTGAATCTATCACGCTACCTGATGCAGAAGAAACTTCATTCTTACCAGTTCATCCCTCTGTAATAGGGCTGGCCGAGTTCCTGTGTACTGCATCTGTGGAAATAAGGTTAAGAGAATACTGCAAAGGAAGAGATTTGTTAGTGCTTTCAGGCTGAGGTTGCTCGTCATCACAGCTAAATCGTCCGTTCCCGGTCTGTAGGGGGAGAATATGATTAGTACTATTATTGACATTTATCATTTTATTTGGTATATCTCTCCCCTCTCTTTCGGGTGATACTGCAGTATTTATGACTGTGCCTGTGGCCCACTGCTGGCCACTGGCTGTTTTGGTTCCCTTTTAATTCCCTGTTCACCAGACTGCTGAATAGAGTATAACTTTGTACTCTCTTTGATCAGCCAGTCCAATGAGCAGTGCTTATCAAAATCTCTAGCTAAATTAAGCTTGATGTGCAAGGGCAATGTTGTGAAAAATAAATTAACAAATTCAGAGCTTTCAATTTTGGGGTAATCTTCGGCCATACTGTATGCACTTTTTAGTACAGAAAGGAATTATATAGGGCTTTGATTTGCGCCACATTTTAAACTGTATACAGCTATTTTCGCTGCGGTTTTGGTGTGATATTTCCTGAATTCTCTTCTGCACTGATGTTTTGTTTCACTCCAGGAATGAATATTCATATCCTTAAGTGAAGCAAAGATTTTTTTTATGTTTACCCTCAAATACCCAGGGCAAAAATTAAATTTTTGACTGCTCACTAGTAACATTTATTATGGATAAAGCATTTTCATAGTTCTCTAAATGGTCAATTATAGAAGTGGTTCCGTTTTTGGAAAATGTTGGTACTGCATCCTTTAAGAAAGTAATTATTTTAGAGGTGTCATATACCTTATTAGACGTATCTTAGGCTTTCCTAGGGACCTTGTTCTTGGGGATGGAGTGCCCCCTATGTGCCCTATATTTACTATGGGAAGACCCCTTATGTACATTAGTATTACTTGGGCTATTTGTGTAGCTGGCTCTGCCCTCTGACTCACTACTATAGATGCCCTCCCCCTCCTCTGAGGTATAGCAGTTCCCTGAATTTATACCATGAGGTGACTGTCTATTTGAAAAGTGTATTTCTAACCCAATAGGGGTCCTTTGTTTAAATTCTTCCCTAAATTTCAGCAGTTCATTTCTGATGTATTCTTTAAGAGATTTAGAATTATCTGCATTATCCTCATTGCTATAGAGGGGTTTTCATTATGACGATACAGCCTTTTTAAATCACTTAATTCTCTCTGGCTTTATGCAAGTTCCTAATGCAAATCTTCTATCTGAGCTACTAAATTCTGGTTATATTTTTGTAAGGTGGCCATGTTTTGGGCAAACTCATCAATTTTATTGTGGATTCGTTCTGCCTCTTCCTCATCTAACCTTAAGGAATAATTTTCTTCCCTCAGTTGCTCCAATTGTGAATTTTGTACTTCAATTTTATTGTACATTTTATCATTCACATAGAGGAGCAGGCCCCAAGTTTTGAAAATTATTTTGTTGCGGTTCCCTCGCTTTTGACGTTGGCCTAATTTTAACAGCCCCTGAAATATTTCGCTTTCGCTGCTCCATATATCATTTGCAATATTTTTGGCCTTAGTCTTCAGCATCTTAATGTAAGTGCCTGATTCTCCCTTAATATTTAATTTATTTTTATGGTGAGAAATGGCTTCTGTTTTAAGCGTTTCTGCCTGATTTTGGGGAACATATTTCAACACTATGTATAGAATTCATTGATTCACTTCTCGTAACAGACATTATTATATTGGCTTAGTATTTAGTTAAATTAAAACACTAATACAATTTTGACCAACAAGAGAAAAAAAATTATATTTTCAAAAATATTAGTATTAATTTTGAAATATGAAAAATAATTTTTTTAAATCAATTTTTCAATTTTTTTTAATAATATTTCAAGATATTAATATTAATTTTAAAATATTTAATCACAAAAATATATATTTTTAAAAACATTTAGATTAATTTTTCAAAAAAATTCTCTTTTTTTTTAATAATTTCTATTTACTACAAATATATCAATGTGATACATTTAATAATCATCTACTGCAGTGCCTCCAAATAATATGTCAGTATAAGGCCAGGTTATAATACAATTTATCTAATAATTATTCTTTAAAATAACCCCAAATTAAAATGCATATACGAAACAATGGAAATCAATATTTTTTTTCTAAATTCTTTATATTAGTTAAAGTTATAAACACATTTAATTATATTTATAGAAAACCAGATTATGAATCAAGTGATCCACACTTATGCTGTTATTCTATACAAAGATCAAAAAAATATACCTTTACAATTTACCTTGTTCACAATGAATTACATTAAAATACCACAATGAAATATTACTGTATGGATCACTAACTTTAACAGTGCTTTGTTACACAATATAACAAGATGCTTTAACAGCCAATTTATCTGAGCTGAAATAAACTCTTTTTAGCTACAATTAAGGCAAGTTCTAAAATTTATATAGTTGCAAATAACTTAATGCACACCAGAGAGATTACTTACAATCATAGGCCTGACTTAGAAATATGAAATACAAAGGACCTTTGTCTAGCAAATAAATTATTTAGCAATAATGATGACTAGTTAAACTATACAGGATTATGGACATGAGCTTAAAATATAAATTGTGCTCTTTTAAATTACTAGCTTCAATTACTGTAGCAACAATGAATGCCTTTGATTTAAATATTAAATATACAATTTCTTATACTTTACCAGCTCACCAGTTTGAGAATTCAGTTATTATCCAAATATGTCTATCGTCATATGTCTTAGAGGAATTATGCACATTTGTAAGAGAATTAATCTTAATAGTCTCTTATCCACAAAGAGTGTCCCAATGTATTTGTCTTACAGAAAACTGTGTTCGTACACTGGTCTCTCTTATAAGCAAAAGTGGCAGCAGCAGGATTGCAAACAGTCAGATCCCCCTCTCTCTGTGCAGGGAGTTTTTGTCTGAGACAAAACTCCTCCTCACTTCTTAATCATTCGATAGATTTGGATACTCAATTTTCTCTGATTGGCTACTGGGAAATTTCATTTTCAACAGCCAAATGCCTTTTGGCTGTAATACTGGATTTAGGCCATCAGGGGCAGCAGACAAAGATGAACAGTTTCATTCAAATATTGCTGCTGTACAATTATCTAACCTATAAAGGGTTTATCTAATACACTATTTATTTATATTAATAAACCTGTCTGGTCATATATCTGTCTCATCAAATATAACTTAGCATGTATTTATAGAAGCCAAATATGAACATACTTCCAGTATCATACTAGTAAGCAATTATACTTTAAATTATTTGGCTCTTCACAGAATCATTTCATTCAACATCCTGGCATTATATTGCATCTTAAATAAATACAGCACATTTCACATTTCTAATAATTTTTGAGTGTATATATTCATGTTTATTCATAGGACATCTTGTTGTCTGAAAAATAAAGATACAGATGCTGTTATTTGGAAATGAGTCAAACATGTATACATACTAATGCAGTTATTCATTTAATTTATTACAAATCTGAAAGGCATTTCTTAGATCCATGGAAATATGCATTTTTATACAATACTGAGGTATATTTTACTTGAAAATTAAACACAAGTTGTAATTCAAAATGAGTTTACAAGTTATAATACAAAATATGTGTCTCTGCTTAGCTAATCTTCATCTAGACGTAACGTCTAGAATTTGTGGATTCAACACAGCAGGGGTAATCAACTCTTGCATACACTAAAGCCATGTCTGTTTATTTTCAGGGGTCTGATAAATTTATTACCCATCTTGGGCAGGAAATAAACTTTAAACAGAGCAGTCACATGGTGAAAATCTCTTTGAAATAACTGCCTGAACTTTGAAATGACTGCCTGAACCAAATGAGACCAAATGTTTTCCCTTTGTTCTCATTTGGATGTATTTGAGCAGTGAGGGGGTCAGTGGCAATCTGATAGGAACTTAAGCTTCACACCTTAGGCAGGAAAACTTTGAAAGCAATCCTTTGTTCTCAGATGTTCTGTTAATCAGGAAAAAGGGGGGTTGGTCTGTTATGGCTATAGCCCACTCAATTCATGTCAAATTTTATATTAACCAAAATGAAACATCAAATCATGTGGTACATCTGTAGTCCACTTCATGTTATTCACAGATATCCTGACAATATATTAATATTTGAGTAAATATTTAAGCAATGTGTATATACTGTAGTCATATATTCAACCTATATAGATCTCACAACAGACGTTACATATGATGGTAGACATCTGTATTTAGATTTGTCACACATCAAATAGGAATAATGCTTTTCTTGCGCTCTCACGAATATGCGTCACAGAGCTAAAATGGAATTGCGCATCTGTGAAATCCCTATCCTCCGCCATTTCATACCTTGAATATCAATTCATACAAAAGTTGGAATTATTAATTTGTATTATTCAATCTTTGCAATGATCCAAATTGGAATATCGTGATACACACAATTGTAAATATATTTGAAATCTTTACAAATCATACTCATTACACTAATAGATACAAATCCATTCATAATCACGGATGCGCAATAACGCTTTTAATTATTGCGCAATGCTCATGGAAGATATAATTGTGCAGAGACGTGAATATGTGTTTGCTGTAAAAGTGGCATTTCTTTAGACATGTTTGTCAAATGTATACATTAATTAGTATAAATGTGAAGAATACAGTATCCTGATTTTCAATCATTTAAATTACAAAAGCTATACTAGCAATATAAAAAGAAAACATGACTGCTCAATGTCTAACAATTGATGACAATGCAAGAAGACATAAAATGGCTTAAAGGGACAGTCAACAACATAAAAGCTTGAAACTAAATATACATGTGAACTCACGTGAAGGATTAAAATGTTTAACTTTGTCAATTTGAAAAACAATGTATGATTGTTCGTGTCAAAGTTCTGATTTATATTAATGATATACAATCCTGATTTAATATTTTACAGAGATGGAATGTTGGTGCTGGACCCTCTAGTCCGGGTTTGTCCCATTCTGGTATGTTTCATTATACTTTACCTTTGTCTTACATATTTGTACATAACATTGCCTAATCCATTCACATTGATCTATATTTACATGTATCCTCTAATTCGATTTCAAGTGAATTTAAAAAGAAGAATCACGGTTCAGAGATCGAATTCCATTGTAATCCAAATCTCAATTTATTAGTATTCGAAGATATTCCTCTGATTATTGCTATCCTTATTTGAATTTAATATTAGGGTCATGTCCATTTTGTTTTCTGCACCTGGGTAGTGCTTGACAGTTAGTGGCTACATTTAGACAACACTAACACATTTTTACACATGTGCAGAATATATAAATATACATCTCATATGCTTTGATATTTTCTTCTTATCATTAAGAGAGAAGGAGAATAAAATATCCATGATGATATTAGGAAATTATATATATTTTTGAAATTGCATGCTCTCTCCAATTCATTACATCAACATATAGAATAGACATTTCTTTCATGTAATTAGCAAGAGTCCATGAGCTAGTGACGTATGGGATATACATTCCTACCAGGAGGGGCAAAGTTTCCCAAACCTCAAGATGCCTATAAATACACCCCTCACCACACCCACAATTCAGTTTTACAAACTTTGCCTCCGATGGAGGTGGTGAAGTAAGTTTGTGCTAGATTCTACGTTGATATGCGCTCCGCAGCAAGTTGGAGCCCGGTTTTCCTCTCAGCGTGCAGTGAATGTCAGAGGGATGTGAGGAGAGTATTGCCTATTTGAATGCAGTGATCTCCTTCTACGGGGTCTATTTCATAGGTTCTCTGTTATCGGTCGTAGAGATTCATCTCTTACCTCCCTTTTCAGATCGACGATATACTCTTATATATACCATTACCTCTGCTGATTCTCGTTTCAGTACTGGTTTGGCTTTCTACAAACATGTAGATGAGTGTCCTGGGGTAAGTAAATCTTATTTTCTGTGACACTCTAAGCTATGGTTGGGCACTTTGTTTATAAAGTTCTAAATATATGTATTCAAACATTTATTTGCCTTGACTCAGAATGTTCAACATTCCTTATTTTTCAGACAGTCAGTTTCATATTTGGGATAATGCACTTGAATTAATCATTTTTTTCTTACCTTCAAAAATTTGACTCTTTTTTCCCTATGGGCTGTTAGGCTCGCGGGGGCTGAAAATGCTTCATTTTATTGCGTCATTCTTGGCGCGGACTTTTTTGGCGCAAAAAATTATTTTCCGTTTCCTGCGTCATACGTGTCGCCGGAAGTTGCGTCATTTTTTGACGTTATTTTGCGCCAAAAATGTTGGCGTTCCGGATGTGGCGTCATTTTTGGCGCCAAAAGCATTTAGGCGCCAAATAATGTGGGCGTCTGATTTGGCGCTAAAAAATATGGGCGTCGCTTTTGTCTCCACA
This sequence comes from Bombina bombina, assembly GCF_027579735.1. NCBI lineage: Eukaryota > Metazoa > Chordata > Amphibia > Anura > Bombinatoridae > Bombina > Bombina bombina. Next base: position 325,387,100 of record NC_069501.1, on the reverse strand, counting down.
TTATTTCAGTCTCATTTTTTCATTGCTTCTGGTTGTTAGAAGCTTGTTCTTTGGCATTTTTTCCCATTCCTGAAACTGTCATTTAAGGAATTTGATCAATTTTGCTTTATATGTTGTTTTTTCTCTTACATATTGCAAGATGTCTCACGTTGCATCTGAGTCAGAAGATACTACAGGAAAATCGCTGTCTAGTGCTGGATCTACCAAAGCTAAGTGTATCTGCTGTAAACTTTTGGTAGCTATTCCTCCGGCTGTTTGTATTAATTGTCATGACAAACTTGTTAATGCAGATAATATTTCCTTTAGTAAAGTACCATTGCCTGTTGCAGTTCCTTCAACATCTAAGGTGCAGAATGTTCCTGATAACATAAGAGATTTTGTTTCTGAATCCATAAAGAAGGCTATGTCTGTTATTTCTCCTTCTAGTAAACGTAAAAAATCTTTTAAAACTTCTCTCCCTACAGATGAATTTTTAAATGAACATCATCATTCTGATTCTGATGACTCTTCTGGTTCAGAGGATTCTGTCTCAGAGATTGATGCTGATAAATCTTCATATTTATTTAAAATGGAATTTATTCGTTCTTTACTTAAAGAAGTACTAATTGCTTTAGAAATAGAGGATTCTGGTCCTCTTGATACTAATTCTAAACGTTTAGATAAGGTATTTAAATCTCCTGTGGTTATTCCAGAAGTTTTTCCTGTTCCTAATGCTATTTCTGCAGTAATTTCCATAGAATGGGATAAATTGGGTAATTCATTTACTCCTTCTAAACGTTTTAAGCAATTATATCCTGTGCCATCTGACAGATTAGAATTTTGGGACAAAATCCCTAAAGTTGATGGGGCTATTTCTACCCTTGCTAAACGTACTACTATTCCTACGTCAGATGGTACTTCTTTTAAGGATCCTTTAGATAGGAAAATTGAATCCTTTCTAAGAAAAGCTTATCTGTGTTCAGGTAATCTTCTTAGACCTGCTATATCATTGGCTGATGTTGCTGCAGCTTCAACTTTTTGGTTGGAAACTTTAGCGCAACAAGTAACAGATCATGATTCTCATGATATTATTATTCTTCTTCAGCATGCTAATAATTTTATCTGTGATGCCATTTTTGATATTATCAGAGTTGATGTCAGGTTTATGTCTCTAGCTATTTTAGCTAGAAGAGCTTTATGGCTTAAGACTTGGAATGCTGATATGGCTTCTAAATCAACTCTACTTTCCATTTCTTTCCAGGGTAACAAATGATTTGGTTCTCAGTTGGATTCTATTATCTCAACTGTTACTGGTGGGAAAGGAACTTTTTTACCACAGGATAAAAAATCTAAGGGTAAAAACAGGGCTAATAATCGTTTTCGTTCCTTTCGTTTCAACAAAGAACAAAAGCCTAATCCTTCATCCTCAGGAGCAGTTTCAGTTTGGAAACCATCTCCGGTCTGGAATAAATCCAAGCCTGCTAGAAAGGCAAAGCCTGCTTCTAAGTCCACATGAAGGTGCGGCCCTCATTCCAGCTCAGCTGGTAGGGGGCAGGTTACGTTTTTTCAAAGAAATTTGGATCAATTCTGTTCACAATCTTTGGATTCAGAACATTGTTTCAGAAGGGTACAGAATTGGTTTCAAGATGAGACCTCCTGCAAAGAGATTTTTTCTTTCCCGTGTCCCAGTAAATCCAGTGAAAGCTCAAGCATTTCTGAATTGTGTTTCAGATCTAGAGTTGGCTGGAGTAATTATGCCAGTTCCAGTTCCGGAACAGGGGATGGGGTTTTATTCAAATCTCTTCATTGTACCAAAGAAGGAGAATTCCTTCAGACCAGTTCTGGATCTAAAAATATTGAATCGTTATGTAAGGATACCAACGTTCAAGATGGTAACTGTAAGGACTATCTTGCCTTTTGTTCAGCAAGGGCATTATATGTCCACAATAAATTTACAGGATGCATATCTGCATATTCCGATTCATCCAGATCATTATCAGTTCCTGAGATTCTCTTTTCTGGACAAGCATTACCAGTTTGTGGCTCTGCCGTTTGGCCTAGCTACAGCTCCAAGAATTTTTACAAAGGTTCTCGGTGCCCTTCTGTCTGTAATCAGAGAACAGGGTATTGTGGTATTTCCTTATTTGGACGATATCTTGGTACTTGCTCAGTCTTTACATTTAGCAGAATTTCATACGAATCGACTTGTGTTGTTTCTTCAAGATCATGGTTGGAGGATCAATTTACCAAAAAGTTCATTGATTCCTCAGACAAGGGTAACTTTTCTGGGTTTCCAGATAGATTCAGTGTCCATGACTCTGTCTTTAACAGACAAGAGACGTCTAAAATTGATTTCAGCTTGTCGAAACCTTCAGTCACAATCATTCCCTTCGGTAGCCTTATGCATGGAAATTCTAGGTCTTATGACTGCTGCATCGGACGCGATCCCCTTTGCTCGTTTTCACATGCGACCTCTTCAGCTCTGTATGCTGAATCAATGGTGCAAGGATTACACAAAGATATTTCAATTAATATCTTTAAAACCGATTGTTCGACACTCTCTAACGTGGTGGACAGATCACCATCGTTTAATTCAGGGGGCTTCTTTTGTGCTTCCGACCTGGACTGTAATTTCAACAGATGCAAGTCTCACAGGTTGGGGAGCTGTGTGGGGATCTCTGACGGCACAAGGAGTTTGGGAATCTCAGGAGGTGAGATTACCGATCAATATTTTGGAACTCCGTGCAATTTTCAGAGCTCTTCAGTTTTGGCCTCTTCTGAAGAGAGAATCGTTCATTTGTTTTCAGACAGACAATGTCACAACTGTGGCATACATCAATCATCAAGGAGGGACTCACAGTCCTCTGGCTATGAAAGAAGTATCTCGAATTTTGGTTTGGGCGGAATCCAGCTCCTGTCTAATCTCTGCGGTTCATATCCCAGGTATAGACAATTGGGAAGCGGATTATCTCAGTTGCCAAACGTTGCATCCGGGCGAATGGTCTCTTCACCCAGACGTATTTCTTCAGATTGTTCAAATGTGGGAACTTCCAGAAATAGATCTGATGGCGTCTCATCTAAACAAGAAACTTCCCAGGTATCTGTCCAGATCCCGGGATCCTCAGGCGGAGGCAGTGGATGCATTATCACTTCCTTGGAAGTATCATCCTGCTTATATCTTTCCGCCTCTAGTTCTTCTTCCAAGAGTAATCTCCAAGATTCTGAAGGAATGCTCGTTTGTTCTGCTGGTAGCTCCGGCATGGCCTCACAGGTTTTGGTATGCGGATCTTGTCCGGATGGCCTCTTGCCAACTGTGGACTCTTCCGTTAAGACCAGACCTTCTGTCACAAGGTCCTTTTTTCCATCAGGATCTGAAATCCTTAAATTTAAAGGTATGGAGATTGAACGCTTGATTCTTGGTCAAAGAGGTTTCTCTGACTCTGTGATTAATACTATGTTACAGGCTCGTAAATCTGTATCTAGAGAGATATATTATAGAGTCTGGAAGACTTATATTTCTTGGTGTCTTTCTCATCATTTTTCTTGGCATTCTTTTAGAATACCGAGAATTTTACAGTTTCTTCAGGATGGTTTAGATAAGGGTTTGTCCGCAAGTTCCTTGAAAGGTCAAATCTCTGCTCTTTCTGTTCTTTTTCACAGAAAGATTGCTAAAACCTGTCATTAAGTCAATTTCTCCTCCTTGGAGTTTGAATTTGGTTCTGGGAGCTCTTCAAGCTCCTCCGTTTGAACCTATGCATTCATTGGACATTAAATTACTTTCTTGGAAAGTTTTGTTCCTTTTGGCCATCTCTTCTGCCAGAAGAGTTTCTGAATTATCTGCTCTTTCTTGTGAGTCTCCTTTTCTGATTTTTCATCAGGATAAGGCGGTGTTGCAAACTTCTTTTGAATTTTTACCTAAAGTTGTGAATTCCAACAACATTAGTAGAGAAATTGTGGTTCCTTCATTATGTCCTAATCCTAAGAATTCTAAGGAGAAATCGTTGCATTCTTTGGATGTTGTTAGAGCTTTGAAATATTATGTTGAAGCTACTAAGTCTTTCCGTAAGACTTCTAGTCTATTTGTTATTTTTTCCGGTGCTAGAAAAGGCCAAAAAGCTTCTGCCATTTCTTTGGCATCTTGGTTGAAATCTTTAATTCATCTTGCCTATGTTGAGTCGGGTAAAACTCCGCCTCAGAGGATTACAGCTCATTCTACTAGGTCAGTTTCTACTTCCTGGGCATTTAGGAATGAAGCTTCGGTTGATCAGATTTGCAAGGCAGCAACTTGGTCCTCTTTGCATACTTTTACTAAATTCTACCATTTTGATGTATTTTCTTCTTCTGAAGCAGTTTTTGGTAGAAAAGTACTTCAGGCAGCGGTTTCAGTTTGAATCTTCTGCTTATGTTTTTCATTAACATTATTTTGGGTGTGGATTATTTTCAGCAGGAATTGGCTGTCTTTATTTTATCCCTCCCTCTCTAGTGACTCTTGTGTGGAAAGATCCACATCTTGGGTAATCATTATCCCATACGTCACTAGCTCATGGACTCTTGCTAATTACATGAAAGAAAACATAATTTATGTAAGAACTTACCTGATAAATTCATTTCTTTCATATTAGCAAGAGTCCATGAGGCCCGCCCTTTTTTTGTGGTGGTTATGATTTTGTATAAAGCACAATTATTCCAATCCCTTATTTTATATGCTTTCGCACTTTTTTATCACCCAACTTCTTGGCTATTCGTTAAACTGAATTGTGGGTGTGGTGAGGGGTGTATTTATAGGCATCTTGAGGTTTGGGAAACTTTGCCCCTCCTGGTAGGAATGTATATCCCATACGTCACTAGCTCATGGACTCTTGCTAATATGAAAGAAATGAATTTATCAGGTAAGTTCTTACATAAATTATGTTTTCCTTTAGAGTGACATCCTCAAATATTGGTATTGAATTTATCTATAGATAAACAATATCTTTAGTAATCATTACGCTGTTTTGGTGTAACAATACTGTGATTTTAATCACATCTTTCACTCTCAGACTACCTTTATATATAAGCAAATTCTAACATCACCATGATGACATAGTTTAAAATATATCTTATGTCATGCATTATGATCAATGTGTTGTGTCAGAAACCAGATTACTGTACATTGCACAAATGTATAAATGTGCCACATGTATTATGCTCTAGTTGTCACCAGTTGTTATTCAAAGTGTTGTCTGTCTGGATTCTTTTACAAAGAGGGACCAATAGTTATTTGTAGATATTCCATAGATTAATATGATAAGAATTGGCTGTCTAATATTTTAAGAAATCGGATATATGTGAAAGACATCATTTTCTTTCCACTCACATTGATGAACTAATTAATTTATTTTTCATATTAGTGGTCTAGTCTTAACATTTCAAAAGATATTATTTAAAATAGTTTAGAATAATGTTATTTTGGAATACTAAATATGTATATTTAAAGTTGATTTACAAATTGTGTTACATAATATTTATGTATATCATTAATAGATCTAGTTATTGTGACAGACTCGGAGGAATCCAGCACTGACACAGACCTGCCTTTGCAGGGTTCTGGTAAGTCCATTGACTCATTCATACTTCATTAAAGGTGTCTTTTTCAAAAATATTCTGATCATGATTATGAGGAAGCATTCCATTTAAATAAAACTTATAATGTCCTCCTCAAATTTTATATATATATATATATATATATATATATATATATATATATATATATATATATATATATATATATATTAATGTTTAGATCTCAAAGCTTCTTAGTCTACACCTTTGTGCTTCAGAACATGGCTAGCACATGGTTATATTTTGTATAAATGTAGACAACAATCATCATTAAAATTACATTTATCACTATTAAATGTTCCATATACTATGCTTTTTCCCTGATTTTCAAAATACAGATAATCACATTTAATTATTAATCATCGATAATTATATATTTGATTTAATTTGCATGCTCCATCAAAAATATGAAATTCTGAACTTTGGTTCAGTATCTCTTTAATGCAACATTGATGTGTGTCCTTGAGCACCAGTAACACATGTTATAATATTTGATTTTAACGTGTACATAACATATTATGTTTTACAGAGATTGATGTAACAAGTTGTACGATGGAGGAGGAAGTGGCTCCATAGGAGTCTGATGGCATGTCAAATATATATAACATGTATCTAATGTGTATTATTGTTTCCAAATCATACTATTGAAGAAAAATAAAGTCTACAGCTTTGTTCCTTTAAAATATATTATTCCATTATGTTTTCAATACACTACCTCCCCCCTTTCTATATCATGCAGCATGAACATATGTTTTTATTTCTTCTTCATGTTATGATTGTACAGATAGTCATTGCTATTCATCTGAGTGCAAAGAAACAGACCATCTCATTATGTCATCACTGTTCTGAGCTTCTCAGCCACTTCTAATTATACATAAAACATAATTGTGTTGAAATTCATTTCATGATGTATGATATGTAAAGGGATTTGCAAAGGATTTATGTGTAGAGTGTCCATTTCACTCAAACAAACATTAATATTCCTCTAACCTAAAAAATGCAATTCTGAATGTGTCTATTAATATTGGGATGACATACATTTAATCATATGTGTCTATTAATATTGGGATGATATACATTTAATCCTAATGTAAAAGAGATATTTACAAAACATACTCTGTAAAAGTAATATCAGATAGATACCATTCGATTCTTAATATTTAATATGAATGGTAGTATCTACCATGTATAGATTCTGAATAGTAATTGATTGAACCATCAAGCTTAAAATAATTCTATTTAAGATTACAAAGGCAATCGTCTTAATCTATATGTTAATCAGTGAGTACCTTGTTTCAAAGGCTATGTGGAGTGGCCATTTAGATTTGATCATATTACACACTCCCATGTTATCCAATTTGAGGAGTCCCCAAAGTCAATCCATGGGTATGTGTTGAAAAGAACTCTATGGTGTTTCAATCTCAAATGAATACATGCGTACTGATATATTATCAAAAAGAGAAATATCATATTATAAAATCATAAAAATTAGCACATAATGTTGACTTTGAAAAATATTTTTTTTGATGTATTGATCAAATGTTCCATGAAAAATACCATTGAACAATCAGAGTTTCAAGAATCCAATTAAATATTATTATTAATTCGACTTGATTCCAATCAATCAATCAATACCTTTAAACATAGTCATTATTGTATAAATATTTTATGAGAACAAGAATACAGATTTTAAATGATGGTGAATATTGATTTCTCTCAAGATAATATATTTTCAAATAATATATGTATTTATAAATTTGTATTATATATTTCAGATAGAACTTCTACTTCTGGGCATCAGCATCCTGGCCCTTCCCATCCTGACCCCTCTCCTGGCCCTTCCTGTCCTGACCCCTCTCCTGGCCCTTCCCATCCTGACCCGTCTCCCGGCTCTTCCCATCCTGACCCCTCTCCCGCCCCTTCCCCCCAAAAAATCCTTGCCCTCCCTCGCCGCTCTCCCCATTTTGCTTCTACCCCACCTGCACAGCCACCGAATCCCCCAGCCCATGACTCCCCAGCTGTGCAGGCTCCAACGGAGTAGGAACCCAATACCCCACCTCACCCCATCCCTCACCCTCACAACATCCCTCCCCCTCGCCCCATCCCTCCCCCTCACCCCATCCCTCTCCAACAACACCTTTACCCTAATCCCCACCTTCATTGTTCTGGGTCTCGGATTGTCCTTCCCAGCCACCGATGTAAGTATCATTACAAATCAACATTATAACATACATTCTTAAAGGGACATTATACTGATCTAATTATACATAAATTGATTTAGACAAACAAACAATACCAAGCTGCTACAGGCAAGGAGTTCCGGTGCAATCAATGTGCAGAGGCGGATCCAGGCAGCTGACAGGTAACAGGGGTGCTAGGCTGTGTAGAAACGGCCGGTGTAGCCGAAAATATAAGATTCAAAAAAGCAAGTACAGAAGCACTTAGGCAAAGGAGTAATAGGGCAATCAAATAGTTAAAAAATATAACTTTTATTTAAACATGTGCTAAAAAAAATACACAGCTCCAAACTCCCTGACTAGTTTCGTGCCCTATTAGGCACTTAATCATAGGGTAAGTTTGTCAGGTGATAGTACCTCTATTTAAAGGGACCAATACACCTGTATACAATTAAATGAAACAACATATACATAAAATACAAATATATGCATATCTCATAAAAAAACAACAAATAATCCTATTTGCATGTACCAATTCTAAGTAAGGTTAAAGTAGTTCCCACAAGCCAGTTTTAGTGTGATTGCACTGTTCATCATATATTATATATGTTATTTGTATTACTATATATCAAGTGCTGCAAAAGATGCAGAAAAAAGACATCAATATTATATGGTCTAGAAAGCACATTTTAAGTAGTGCTGAATTGTTCTATACATAAATCCAGAATTACTATAAAGCTGGATCATCAATTACACAGATTGATGGATCATCAAAAAGACCAAAAAATAAATTTGTTTATAATGATTTGCAAAAGGGTATTCACCAATTTGAAATTGCAAACCATAATTGAAGTTTATGAAAGCTCATCAAAAAGCACATATATATATAATTATAACAAAGTTTTATATGAAGTTAAGGGAAAAAATTCACTAGGAAAAAAATCCCCAGAGAACCAATTTGTAAGAAATACATAATTTCATAATTCACATATAATCGGATTCACCAATTATTGTTAACTTCTATTTGAAAATAATGTTTCAAAAATAACACAGATCCTGTGTATTTATGTTAAATCTGAAATTATTATTAGATAAGAGTATCCTCTGGGTGGGAACATGATACGATCAATAACTTGAACTTTCATACTGAATACATTAGTCATGTGTATGAGATTAAAGTGCCTAGCTACCGCAGACTCTTTTACATATTCCCTTCTATCCCTTATGTGTTCCCTAATTCTAGACCTTAGTTCCCTGGTCATTTGACCTGTATACTGTAGATGACAGTATTTGCATTGCAGAAGGTAAACCGCAAAAGTAGTTCTGCAGTTTGCATAGAATTTATGTGGAAATTCTTCTCCAGTTTGTGTGCTCTTAAAGCCATTGCCTATGCTGATGTGACTACAAGTGACACAGGGGCAATGTCCACACCTATAGGTCCCTATCTTTTTAATCCAATCACTTTTGTCCGTCTTATCAGAACAAACCAAGCTTAGGGATAACCTGGAAGACAAAGTTGGTGGTCTTTTCGACACAAATTTACATTTGCCAATATGTGACCTTAAGGTCTCATCCTCTTCAAGTAAATGAAGATTTTTCTTCAAAATTGAACAGACCTGATTGAATTGGCTCGAGTATTTGGTCGAAAAGACCACAGTTTCTTGTGTCACAGCACTTGATTTAGTAGATCCCTGTACTAACTCATGTTGCGATTTTGATCTCACCTCATTGTAACTTCGATTCAACAATGATTCGAAATAACCTCTCCACTTGAGTCGCTCAATCAAATCTTTAGCTTGTTCATCAAATAAGACATCAGAATTAGTATTCCTGCGTAATCGCAGGAGCTGACCTCTTGGGATTGAATGCACCAAGTGGGTAGGGTGACAAGATTTTGCATGGAGAATGGTATTCCCTGCTGTTACCTTGCGGAATGTATCACTTATAACCATTCCTAGGTCAGGATCACCCTTTAAAGTAAGGTCAAGAAAATTAGCACTATTTCCAAAGGTAACACCCACAAAGCCAAGATTAAATTCATTATTGCTTAAATATGCAAGAAAACCCTTATAATCAAAGGGCTCCTTGACGACAAAAATCAAGTCGTCAATGAAACGCATATAAAAGATGACACAATCTTTAAATAGGTTACTACTTGAATAAAGGTACCTATCCTCCCAACATCCCACATACAGATTTGCGAACGAGGGAGCAAATTTTGCCCCCATAGCCGTCCCGCAAATCTGTATGTGGAATTCTTTGTCAAACATAAAAAAATTATGTTTAAGCAAGAATTCTATGATTTCACACAATACCACTTTAGTCTCCTCCGAAAATCTGGTCTGACCATCAAGAAAATATCTGATGGCCTGCACCCCCATGTGATGAGGGATACTGGAATATAGGGCAGTGGCGTCCACCACTACCCATTTGTATTCTTTCTCCCATTTTAATAGTCTCAACAACTGTAAGAGATGTGTAGAGTCTCTCAAATAACTTTTTAGACTCCTCACCAGGGGTTGCAAGATTGAGTCTATCCATTCTGAAGTAGGCTCAAAGAGAGACCCAATCCCCGAGACGATAGGACGTCTCAGGGGTTGGGTCAAACTCTTATGAGTTTTGAGTAAATAGTGGATAATTGGAATCCGTGGATTCTCAGGGACCAACATCTCCATCTGATCCCTGGTGAGGAGTCCAACAGCCACAGTTTGTTCTAATATTCTTGTGAGCTTCGCTTTGAATAGAAAGGTGGGATTAGAACTGATCTTTCTATAACTGTCTTGTGGGAACTACTTTAACCTTACTTAGAATTGGTACATGCAAATAGGATTATTTGTTGTTTTTTTATGAGATATGCATATATTTGTATTTTATGTATGTGTTGTTTCATTTAATTGTATACAGGTGTATTGGTCCCTTTAAATAGAGGTACTATCACCTGACAAACTTACCCTATGATTAAGTGCCTAATAGGGCACAAAACTAGTCAGGGAGTTTGGAGCTGTGTATTTTTTTTAGCACATGTTTAACCCCTTAAGGACCAAGGACGTACGCCACACGTCCTCAAAAAAAATACAGTTAATGACCGAGGACGTGTGGGTACGTCCTTGGTCTGGAAAGCAGCTGGAAGCGATCCTGCTCGCTTCCAGCTGCTTTCCGGTTATTGCAGTGATGCCTCGATATGGAGGCATCCTGCAATAACCCCCCTTGGCCATCCGATGCAGAGAGAGCCACTCTGTGGCCCTCTCTGCACCGGACATCGGTGGCCGGTATCGTTGGTGGGTGGGAGCAAGTCTGGGAGGCGGGTGGGCATCCATCGATGTGCCCAGTGGAGTGGAGGGGGGCGGGATCGGGGGCGGGAGGGGCGGGAGCGCGCACGGGAGCGCGCGCGTGCACGGGGGGCGGTGGGCGGGCGCGTGTATGGGGCGGGAGCGGGAGGGAACCGCTACACTACAGAAAAATAAAGTTTAAAAAGTACAACAAAATAACTTTTTGAAAGCTGTAAATAAACAGCTAAGAGATGTGGAAGGGGTGGGGGGTTGATCTTGGGGGGGGGAAGCTACACTGCAGAAAAGGGTTTTTTTTTTTAAAAAAGGCACATTTTTTCACTAAACTGGGTACTGGCAGACAGCTGCCAGTACCCAAGATGGCGCCCATTAAGGCAGAGGGGGAGGGTTAGAGAGCTCTTTGGTGGGGGATCAGTAAGGCTGGGGGCTAAGGGGGGATCCTACACAGAAGCATATGTAAATATGCTAAAAAAAAACACAAAAAAAGCCCAAATATAGCTTTTATTTTAGTACTGGCAGAGTTTCTGCCAGTACTTAAGATGGCGGGGACAATTGGGGGGTGGGGGAGGGAAGAGAGCTGTTTGGGAGGGATCAGGGGGTCTCATGTTTCAGGTGGGAGGCTGAGCTCTACACTAAAGCTAAAATTAACCCTGCAAGCACCCTACAAGCTACATAATTAACCCCTTCACTGCTAGCCATAATACACGTGTGAAATGCAGCGGCATTTGGCGGCCTTCTAATTACCAAAAAGCAACGCCAAAGCCATATATGTCTGCTATTTCTGAACAAAGGGGATCCCAGAGAAGCATTTACAACCATTTGTGCCATAATTGCACAAGCTGTTTGTAAATGATTTCAGTGAGAAACCTAAAATTGTGAAAAATTTAACGTTTTTTTTTATTTGATCGCATTTGGCGGTGAAATGGTGGCATGAAATATACCAAAATGGGCCTAGATCAATACTTGGGGTTGTCTACTACACTACACTTACACTAAAATTAACCCTAGAAGCTCCCTACATGCTCCATAATTAACCCCTTCACTGCTAGCCATAATACACGTGTAGTGCGCAGTGGCATTTAGCAGCCTTCTAATTACTAAAAAGCAACGCCAAAGCCATATATGTCTGCTATTTCTGAACAAAGGGGATCCCAGAGAAGAATTTACAACCATTTAAGCCATAATTGCACAAGCTGTTTGTAAATAATTTCAGTGAGAAACCAAAAGTTTGTGAAAAAAATTGTAAAAAAGTGAACGATTTTTTGTATGTAATCGCATTTGGCGGTGAAATGGTGGCATGAAATATACCAAAATGGGCCTAGATCAATACTTTGGGATGTCTACTAAAAAAAAATATATACATGTCAATGGATATTCAGAGATTCCTGAAAGATATTAGTGTTCTAATGTAACTAGCGCTAATTTTGAAAAATAATGGTTTGGAAATAGCAAAGTGCTACTTGTATTTATGGCCCTATAACTTACAAAAAAAGCAAAGAAGATGTAAACATTGGGTATTTCTAAACTCAGGACAAAATTTAGAAACTATTTAGCACGGGTGTTTTTTGGTGGTTGTAGATGTGTAACAGATTTTTTATAGTAAATTATAAGATATGATGAAAATAATGGTATCTTTAGAAAGTCCATTTAATGGCGAGAAAAACGGTATATAATATGTGTGGGTACAGTAAATACAGTAAGATGAAAATTACAGCTAAACACAAACACTGCAAAAATGTAAAAATAGCCTTGGTCCCAAACGGACAGAAAATGGAAAAGTGCTGTGGTCATTAAGGGGTTAAATAAAAGTTATATTTTTTAACTATTTGATTGCCCTATTACTCCTTTGCCTAAGTGCTGCTGTACTTGCTTTTTTGAATCTTATATTTTTGGCTACACCGGCCGTTTCTACCCAGCTTAGCACCCCTGTTACCTGTCAGCTGCCTGGATCTGCCTCTGCACATTGATTGCACCGGAACTCCTTGCCTGTAGCAGCTTGGTATTGTTTGTTTGTTTGAATCACACAGTGTTTCCTGCTTGCTCGACCGGAGTCCAGACCTCTGAAAGCCATGAACCATCTATTATCACAAAGCAGCCAGGTATGATTACTTATTGCTACTTATTTGCATGTAAACTGTGGGTTGTTTGAAATATGAAGTGCCTTCTCATATTGGAGGAGCAGCTTGCTTGTTCCACGGCATCATACCGACTTGGATATCAATAAGTTTTTGTGAATCTGCAGTTTGGGCATTTGTGTTCTATTAATTTAACAAACAGAGGTGCAGCAATTATTTTACAGGTATTTTCAGGGAGCAAGGAGTATTATTTTGAGTATAAGTTGATGCATGTGGTTTTTGCACATACTTAAAGGGCCATACACACACAAGTTATTTTGTGTTAAACAATACATGTTTTGCTTTTACTTGCATGTACCATGGAGGAGGAAAATGTAAGTTTCAACAAGTCCATTTTCAATGTGGAACGCAGGAAAAGTTTTTTTGAAAAAATATTTTTGAGAAATGAGTCTTCAGGAGGGACTTCTAATACTCTCAAAAATTCCTTTTTTCGTTTGGAAAAATTATTATTGAATGACTTGAGATTGATGTGGGATGTGGTGTCATTTGATCATTACATTGATGCCAAGAAAATCCCTTGTGGATTACGCATTAAAAAGTATCCATCTTTTGATTTGGAAGTCCCTGAATTGATGGACGAATGGAATGAAGCTCTCACAATATGCTCAGTAAAATTTTTAAAAGGTGCAAATTAAAGGAGGAAATAATATCTGTCAAATGTGATCTTAAGGCTTTAAAATCTGATGAAAAATACAGAGAATTTAAAACTGCCTTAAAAAACAAAATCAAGAAGTCTGATGAAGAATTGGCTAAAAGAAAGGGCACGAAATTCAGTCGTGATTTGGAGGATTACGCTAACAATAAAGTATACAATTGGTCATCATTTCAGCGTAAACCCAGAGGAAAGAATTTCAAAAGGGGCTCTGGTAAAAACAAGAAAAACATCTCTCCAATTCAAGTAAAGGCCAAAGATGACAAATTTGGAGCCTCTAATATGGTCCCCAAGTCTATTTTGAAGAAAAAGGGCGAGAGAAGAGTGGTGTTTTCTTCCACAGACAACTCAGAGCAAGATTCCAACATGTCTGATGATAGTGGGGCATCTGCTCCTATATCTCTATCTTCCTCATCTTCTTCTTCTCTTCTCTCTTCCTCTTCTTTTTCTTCCTGTTCTTCTATTCCTTCACAGGTTTCAGAGGGTGCGGATCAGGATAATGCCGGAGAAGGAGAAAGGCCTGTTCGTCCTAAGGTTAAAGAGAACTCTGACATCCCTTTAGGGAAAAGACCAGGAGAGCCGGGAGAAGAACCAAGAAAATCAGGAAGGAGGGCCAAACCAAACAAGAAGGACTAACTGTTCTAAATCTATCTGATATTGATCTGAGTCCTGAACAAATTGCTATATTATCAAGGGGACTGGGCTTTACACCGACAAACACATTTTCGGCATTCAAGACATTATTGGACGTGAATAAATTTGTCAGAAAGCTGACTTTGAAGAGGTTTTTTTCGGTGCAAAGCCACAGTCCTCAAAGCAATTCTGTTGATATTGACAGCACCAACTTGAATGGTGTTACAGGTTTAAGAACCAATTTATTGTTAGATTTTGAAAATAATATTTTGTTACAGGACCTTAGTGAAATGGAGGGTGGTTATGGTTTACAGGACAAAGACATCCCAGCACCATTAACACATTCATCTAGTTTTTATCCCACACACTTTAGGGGAACAGTATTAAACATGTACCAGAAAAAAGTTGAAAGAGAGATTTTGGCGTTGGAAGATAGTGTCAAACAGATGAAAAAGAAAACATCTAACTTGACACTTAAAGAAAGAGCTGCTTTAACTTCCCTTGAGACTAATGATAACATCGTTATCCGTAATTCGACCAGATCGCAGATTGGTACATACGAGAAGCAGATCGTGAGCGAATTTTGACGCGGAAATACAGACGGACGGTCACTTCAAAGCTTAGTACATGGCGCCCTATGTATGTATTGAATGTGTTTGCGAGTAAATGTGTTTATATAAGGAATGTACCAATAAACATCACTCACACTCACCCAAACAAACTCTCACTCACTAACGCTATTTATCTCTCTCACTAACTCAGTCTCTTTCAAAAAATAACTCTCAAACTAACTCTCACACTAACTCTGACACTAACTCTCTAATCTCGCCAAACATTCTCCACGCAAAATCTTGTCACCCACCCCACTTGGTGCGTTCAATCCCAAGAGGTCAGCTCCTGCGATTACGCAGGAATACTAATTCTGATGTCTTATTTGATGAACAAGCTAAAGCTTTGATTGAGCGACTCAAGTGGAGAGGTTATGACGAATCATTGTTGAATCGAAGTTACAATGAGGTGAGATCAAAATCGCAACATGAGTTAGTACAGGGATCTACTAAATCAAGTGCTGTGACACAAGAAACTGTGGTCTTTTCGACCGAATACTCGAGCCAATTCAATCAGGTCTGTTCATTTTTGAAGAAAAATCTTCATTTACTTGAAGAGGATGAGACCTTAAGGTCACATATTGGCAAATGTAAATTTGTGTCGAAAAGACCACCAACTTTGTCTTCCAGGTTATCCCCAAGCTTGGTTTGTTCTGGTAAGATGGACAAAAGTGATTGGATTAAAAAGAAAGGGACCTATAGGTGTGGACATGGCCCCTGTGTCACTTGTAGTCACATCAGCATAGGCAATGGCTTTAAGAGCACACAAACTGGAGAAGAATTTCCACATAAATTCTATGCAAACTGCAGAACTACTTTTGCAGTTTACCTTCTGGAATGCAAATACTGTCATCTACAGTATACAGGTCAAATGACCAGGGAACTAAGGTCTAGAATTAGGGAAAACATAAGGGATACAAGGGAATATGTAAAAGAGTCTGCGGTAGCTAGGCACTTTAATCTCATACACATGACTAATGTATTCAGTATGAAAGTTCAAGTTATTGATCGTATCATGTTCCCACCCAGAGGGGGTGATAGGTGTAAATTGTTATCTAAACAAGATTTATATTGGATTTACAATAGTGAATGGGACATGAACTATTTTGTGGAGTAATCACATTAAAATCCATACATTTGTGTGATTGTGTGTATATCTGTACATGTTTCTATATAATAAATTTTATGGTTCAGGGATACTCATATCTAATAATAATTTCAGATTTAACATAAATACACAGGATCTGTGTTATTTTTGAAAAAATTATTTTCAAATAGAAGTTAACAATAATTGGTGAATCCGATTATATGTGAATTATGAAATTATGTTTTTGTTACAAATTGGTTCTCTGGGGATTTTTTTCCTAGTGAATTTTTATCCCTTAACTTCATATAAAACTTTGTTATAATTATATATATGTGCTTTTTGATGGGCTTTCATAAACTCCAATTATGGTTTGCAATTTCAAATTGGTGAAAACCCTTTTGCAAATCATTATAAACAAATTTCTTTTTGATGATCCATCAATCTGTGTAATTGATGATCCAGCTTTATAGTAATTCTGGATTTATGTATAGAACAAGTCAGCACTACTTAAAATGTGCTTTCTAGACCATATAATATTGATGTCTTTTTTCTGTATCTTTTGCAGCACTTGATAAATAGTAATACAAATAACATATATAATATATGATGAACAGTGCAATCACACTAAAACTGGCTTGTGGGAACTACTTTAACCTTACTTAGAATTGGTACATGCAAATAGGATTATTTTTTTTTTTTTTTATGAGATATGCATATATTTGTATTTTATGTATGTGTTGTTTCATTTAATTGTATACAGGTGTATTGGTCCCTTTAAATAGAGGTACTATCACCTGACAAACTTACCCTATGATTAAGTGCTTAATAGGGCACGAAACTAGTCAGGGAGTTTGGAGCTGTGTATTTTTTTTAGCACATGTTTAAATAAAAGTTATATATTTTTAACTATTTGATTGCCCTATTACTCCTTTGCCTAAGTGCTGCTGTACTTGCTTTTTTATAAATTGATTTAGAATAGAACATTTTTTTATAAACCTTTTCTTTATTTGATTAATGTAAATGTTTCAGATTTACATTTTTTTAAAATCAACATCCGCATTTTTCTTATATCTAAATGATATTGCCTAGATGTTAGATATAAATTATGTATATATGCCAATATTTTGGATTTGTTATCACCACACTTTTCACAGTGTGTCATAAACCAAAGAAAGATTTTTTTCCAGATTGATAGGTTTTTGATTTTTCTTAATATCTTAATGGTTTAACTCTGAAGAACATATTTAATTTGTAATTCTTCTTCTCTATAGCATATTTTATTATAATAATGCTTTGTATTTTAATTAGTACAATGTCTCTTTGCTCTGTTTTTATTATGTTCTGTAATTATTATTAATTTTTAATATTTATTTTTGTTTAGGTTGTGACTCAGTATGGTTAACGCTAGAGGCTCTAGCAAGGACTGAGCAAACGATGCTGAGTTCCAATCAGTTGCTGGGAAGGATGCATGACACCATGCGTATCCATCTGCGGCTTCATTGCTTGACTCTAGCCCGAATAATGCAGTTAGAGGCAATGCATGAAACCGCAGCTGGAGGGGCGCAGGACAATGAAGGTGATGCTGATGCCCCGTAAGAGGAGGATCCGTAGAAGGCCCGAGGGAGAACTAATAACTCCTCCATCCACATGTTGTTATTTGTTTGTTCATATTTGTTGCCATTTGGCCTATTTTGTAGGCCAATTAATCTAATCAACAAGGACAGCATGTGATGATGTTGTCTCCACACACTTGTAAAACACACTCTGCAAACAATATGCCTCCATGGACCCAGTCCCATAGAAGCCTATTAAATACAGAGTGTGCTCCACAAGTGTAAGAAGACAACATCATCACATACCAATCCTTTACACATTAAATTAAAAAAAATATATCTAGATACATAATTACTTCCTCCTCCTTCCCTTCTTCCCATGAGATGGAGGCTCTGGGGAAGGCAACTGCCCCCTCTGACAAGTTCTCCTAGGAGACGGTTGTGGAAGAAGGGGAGGAGGAGTACTATGAGTGGTTAAGGGATCACCAGGCTGAGGAGGATATTGAATCCAAACAAAGTTAAACCCAGCACACAGTCCAACTGGTCAAATCCTCCTGGAGATACTACCAAACTCCCAGTGAAACAAGTTAAAAAAACAAAAGATGGAAGATATCCAAATATGCCAATATTGTCTTTAATATGATATATTCAAATCATAACAAGGTCAAACAGCCACGACGTTTCGGGGCTACATGCCCCTTAATCATGTGTTAAACAATTGTACAGATACACCTGTTTAAATAGCCTTCTGGGATTTAACCCTTACAACCTATCACAAGCACTCAGCTTGTATCTACTAGCGTGATCTACTGTTCTAACATAGGTTGAATCTGACAAATAATTAAAAACAAACAGCTATGAAACCCCCAGACTAATCCTTAATCCACTAAACAAAATAGTGCCTATATCTAAATACAGTATACCCAACATTAATTAGAAACCCACAATTGGGCAACATACAACTATGATGGCTATGTCAAATAAATGTTATCAACAATAAATACACTTCTATTAGAATAACTGCTTTTAAATTTATAGACACACATAAAGTTATATGTACAATTCCCAGGTAATCAATTTTATGCAGAACACCGATAGAATATAACACTAGAAGTGTCAACTTAATAGAATACTGACCAATTAATATCCCTATTTAACCCCTTCGGTTCCAGGGTATCAAGATGAAAGATCCAAAAAGTCTCACGCTGTTTGAACAAAAGATCTCTATTACCACCCCTCCTGGGTACCTTAATCTGCTCAATAACCTGGAACCGGAGTTGGCTGATATGGTGACCTGCTGCTACAAAATGATGGGCAACAGGAGCTGTCAATACCTTAAATCTAATGTTGCTTTTGTGTTCTGTAATGCGGTCACGGACCCTCCTTGAAGACTCGCCAATATAGGCCCGCCCACAAGGGCACTTGATCATATATATCACATAACTAGTGTTACATGTATAATGTTCACTGTAATAAAATTTATGTCCAGTATGTGGATGTAAAAAGTATGGGCTTTTAATTATTGAATTGCATCCAAGACAAGGAAAGCAGTCTAAATTCTTCTTAGTAATGTAATGTTGGGATAGTATTTTACCAGGGCCAATGTCTGCTTGAATTAAAATATCCCTCAAGCTTCTGCTTCGCTTATAAGCTGGAGGATATTGAGGCAGAGGAGAAGATGGAGGCCCAGGAGAAGATAGTCCAGGAGCAGACACTCTTTCCCCCAATCTGCTTGGCACCTACCGGAGGATCTGCAACATATTATTTAGAGTATTGAAGATATTATTTTGTCCTTCGAGCAGTTGGTTCATTACTCCTGTCATTAACACACTGTATTCTGCCTGTTCATTCCGGGAGGCAAGCATCTCTTCAAGGAAGTTTCTAATGAGCTCCAGCTCTGGCACCTCTGGGGGTATGTCCTCCTCAGGAGGAGGTGGTGCATGGTGGGCTGCTGGTGCACAGCGGGCTGCTGGTTCACGAGGGGCTGCTGCAGGGATCTCTTCTGCAGCTGGGGCTTCTTCAGAGATGTCTTCCATTTCACCCAGAGGTGGTGAGTCATCTGCACCACTCTCATGCCTGGGTGAAGGAGGAGCCTGTTGGTGCTGTGCTTCCTCCTCCCTGGCCTCAGACTCTGTATATTTTAAAAAGAAAGAAATCAAGTTATTAGCACAGTTCTGAATAAAGATGTAAATGCTAATGAGGCTGCCTTCATAATTCAATTGTAAGTTAAAGTAATCAATATGATTTTGGTATTTTCAAACTCGTCTTTCTGATATCTATGTGGTCAATCTGAATGTCTTTTTCTGTTGAAATGCACACCTAATCTGTAGACTAGCTACTAATGTGATGGCTTTTCTTCAAATCCAACTTTCTCAAGGTAATTCTGAATGCATTTACGTAAAAATGTTGAAAAAAGTGTAATTGTGTTAGTCATATCCCTAATTTTTTTTGCATGTGAATGGGTTATGAGGTGGATGTAAAGAGATTAGTAAATGAGCTTACCGTCAGATGAGAGGCGCAGGTTCCTGATATCAACTCCTCCGATACCAACTATGGCCACCTCGGAGATGTTGGGACGCAGCATGTCCTCCCAGCGGCAGTACACAAATGTTTGTTCCGGACCGCCATCGGTCCCTGAATGGTATTCTCTGTCCCTTATGAGCTTCTTCTTAAGTTCAGCTCTGCAGTCCTGGGAACGGTGCTGGATAGACTTGACATCCCTCTTATAGTCCCCCACTGCATTAACGGCATCCCTGATCTCCATCCACAACATCCTCTTATCAAAAGGGGTGGCCCTCTGTGCCTGCAGCCTCATATCCCTCTCCATATAAGCTTCTATAAGGGCCTCCTTCTCCTCCATGGTATATCTCTCCTCCCTCTGCCTGGGCTTCCCCTGCGATGTGAGCCTCTGTTCCTCAGACTGTAAAGTGACCTGTCTATGCTGCACAGCACTGGGCCCAGCCACTTTTTCATCTTCCACAATGTGGCTGGGTCCACCCACCCCTTCCTCTCCCTCTCCCCGTTCCTATCTAGTTCCTCTCCCCCTTCCTCTCCCCCTCCATCTATCCTGCCTTAACTCCTGCATAATCTCCTCCCTAAGCTCATCCCTATACTCCTGCTTAAGGAGCTCTACTAGCTCAGGGCTAATGTGCCCCCTATCCCTCCCTCCAGCCATACTCAATCAAAATGTGAATGTGCCCAAATGAAAGGGAGTCAAAATAATGAACTAAAAGTAAAAAGTGCTCAAAGTGTGACTGGGATAAAAAAAAGAGGGTAAGGAGTATTAAACAGACAAACACATATGGTAAACAAGACGAAAATGAGGATATGTAAACAATAAATTGGTGTAAATCAAACAAAATCTAACTATGGGATGGGTATGGGATGAAAGGGAATGGGGTATGGGATGAAAGGGAATGGAGTATGGGATAAAAGGGAATGGGGTATGGAGTGTAGGGTGAAAGGGAATGGGGTATGGAGTGTATGTAGTATTAGTGATAAGTGTATGGGCGCCATGTACTAAGGCGTCAATTTTTTCGCACAGACCGTATCGAAATAACCCGCCGGCATTCGCACCATGCGGATGGCACTTCGTACATGAATGTACTAAAAACCAAGCCATAAAATTTCGCGTCTATTGTGTGTCGAAGACAATCGGACTATTGATAACTTTGAAGCTTCGTTCGGCGCAAAAGAGCAAAGTTAAGAAGCAGTCTGCGACCTGATTGGTTTAGTTCTTTACCCACGTGACGATCTAGGTGTCATAATCGTCAGACAAGCGGCAACGTCTGGCTGCTGACATGTATAAGAATGTGCATTTTCCCAGAAATCTTAGAATATTGTTTATTTACTTTTCGGTATTCACTTTGACAAGATGGCTTGCTCCGGAGATTCTGCTACTTCTAAGAAGACTCACAACCCTAACTTCTCGCATCAACAGAATGTTGTACTTGTTGATCTAGTACTCGAATATTATGACAATATTTATGGTAGTCGAGTCAAGCAAACCGCAGACGCTCGTAAGAAGATTATTTGGGAGAAAATTAGTGACGCAGTGAGTGCTCAAGGACCCACTAAAAAAGATATTGAGTCCTGCAAAAAAAGGTTCAACGATATCAAGCGTCAAACAAAATCCAAAATTGCCAAAGAAAAGCAATATGCTCGAGGTACTGGAGGCGGACAACCTTATGTCGCAGATTTGACAGACTTTGAAAGAAAAGTTTTACAGAGGCTTGGCACGGAGGTCATTGAGGGCATAACCCATGACTGTGATAGCGATATTCGTGGTAATTATAATTTATAAATTAATATTTATATTGTTTACTTGTCTTGTGCTTGTGAACGTGCTGTCATAGGTTCCAGGTATTCTGCTATTTCATTGTAAAGTTCCATAATAGCTTCTCTGTCCAAACGGAATCTCTGGATAATCTCTCGATCAGAAATGCTTTCCAAACCCATACGTGGAAGGAAAACTCTAGGGACTCTGATTCTTCTACCTTTCCTTCTTTGCAAGTTGTCAACCGGTGCCTGTATAGCCCTTCTTCCTCGTAATTTAATTAATCGGAAAAGAAACATGTGTAAAAGTGTCTCCATCTTCATTCAGTGATCCAAAAACCAATAATGCTACAATAGTAGTCTAGTCCTTTCACTTAAGTACTTCTACCTGCTGTCAGGTTGATACGCCCTATAGTTTTCTATTGTATTCGCTACCTAAATGGTCGCGAAGCAAATCACGCGAAGTTACAGTGAAGGTTGGAGCGGACGGATTAGTTGTAACATTCATAATTTCCGATTACAGCGAATTTACGTGCGATCGAACATGTAGTAAGTGGAAAAAGGCTTCGGAACGATCAGTTGCGTAAAATTACGATCGCTGATGAAAATAGTGGTTTTTCGACCAGATCGCAGATTGGTACATACGAGAAGCAGATCATGAGCGAATTTTAACGCTGAAAAACAGACGGACGGTCACTTTGAAGCTTAGTACATGGCGCCCTATGTATGTATTGAATGTGTTTGCGAGTAAATGTGTTTATATAAGGAATGTACCAATAAACATCACTCACACTCACCCAAACAAACTCTCGCTCACTAACGCTATTTATCTCTCTCACTAACTCAGTCTCTTTCAAAAAATAACTCTCAAACTAACTCTCACACTAACTCTGACAATAACTCTCTAATCTCTCTCTCTAATCTCTCTCTAATCTCGCCAAACCCTCCAACGCCTAGACCTGCACCTAACTCGAAAAAGCAATACAGTCAAAGAAGCCATGTTTCTAGTGTGCTTATATACCCTATGTAAATGTTTAATGATGTACCGGTTTGCAAAATAAACAATGTCCAGGTGTGCTTTCTTTTTGATTTGTATGTGTGCAATGTGTATTAGTTGTTTTAATTTGCACATGCTCATATTGAGTTTGTAAATGCACATATGTATTTGTGGAATGTGTATAATGTGATGATGTCATAGTGATCGTTTTGCCTAACATTCCCCAAATGTATTATCTCCGAATCTAAATATTGATTTGTGATGGTGTCGTATTTGTTAAGTGTTGTAAATATTTTTCTTTGTAATAATGTTTCGTAATCGGCAATGTGAATGTTTTGTTTGTGTATCAGTGGCAATTCTATTTCTATGTTGCTTTGTTCCGTGTTGCAGATTGCAATGCATTTTCCTATTCCATGTTTTAGTGTAAATGTTGTGTAGTATTAGTTGTTTCCGATTATGAATATTGAATGCGTATGTGCTATGTTGTGTGAGCGATTGCTGTTTGTACATTTGAGCTGACTGTTTTTCTTGTCCATGTAAGTAATATAACAGAGCAGTGTGTATTTCTCCTGTGATCGAGTGTTAGAAGAAAAGTCCCTGTATTCTTCATTTTGCATTGATCTGTATGGGAGAATTAATTACGCACCCGTGATTGTGCTTGAGAAATAAACATAGTACTCATGTTACCGCGACGCATTACGAGGTTCTTTTCAGACTCGTAATACCTATGTTATGAAAGGTGCACAATGAAAATAACGTACGCGAAATTGCGAGCAGACATAATGCCACAACTTGTAATCTAGCTGTTTGTTATTATGTCATAAACTCTGTGACTGTATATATCTATCAAAGCATTGTTTCATTGTTTTATTATGAGTCTGTATAATACACTCTTATCCTTATGTAACATCAAAGGGTTACATTTTCTCTGTTCAGTAAGCAACATGGTTGAAGACCTCATCATTACTAGTGATATGCTGCAGATCTATCCATATTCTGAGAAGTCAGCTTGTTGATGGATTAATATATAGAGACCTTTATATTAT
Source organism: Bombina bombina (assembly GCF_027579735.1). Classification (NCBI taxonomy): domain Eukaryota; kingdom Metazoa; phylum Chordata; class Amphibia; order Anura; family Bombinatoridae; genus Bombina; species Bombina bombina. The sequence goes on along the minus strand of NC_069501.1, from coordinate 325,363,070 downwards.
CTACAATATCATCCTTGACACCACACATAACATTTATATAATCAATAGCATTACTGATAAAAAGACATATGAGATCATTTGGCCAAATAAAGTGCATGAATCCCAACATTTTTCAGATAGAGCATAACATTTTTTTTTTTTTAAATCATTTTTATTATATTTCAACAGATTTGTACATTTTCATATAATTTCAAAGAAAAGAATAAACAGACAACTAAAACTAAACATTAATAGGCGGTCCACAAAATGTTATACCTATAAACAAAAAGAAAAAAAGAAAAAAGACCCCCCTAATATTTTGTAGACTTTTTCAACCCATATTAACCTTATTGGATTGCAAGCTGTCATTCCTTAATCTTTATAGCTTTTCTGTTGAAATATACTTTTTCTCTTTTTTTCCCCCCCTTCCCCATGTTTTTCTGTAAAGATCAAAAACAGAAAGGACGAGACCAGGGGTAGAACCAACAACATTCCTTCCCTCTTCCCCTCCCCCTTACAGCATAGAATTAAACAATCAACAACACAAAAAAATAAAAAAAATAAAAAAAGAAGAGAGAAAAAAAATAAATAAATAAAATAAAATAAATAAATAAAAAAAATAAAAAAAAAATAAAATAAAAATAATAATAAAAAAAAATATTCCAGTGTGTAATTAATATTCTATAAAACACAAAAGATAGTGATAAATTATCTCTATACCACTGTAATGTTAACATAAAAAAAGAGAAAAAAAAAAAAAAGAGAACCCCCCACACCTTACCAAAAGAAGATACAATTCCTCACACTTTACCATATTCCCAGAAGAACTATTTCTGAATTTTGAAAGGGAAATATTATTTGATCAATTTCTGGCCCTGTAAGTGATTTAATAAATGGTGGCCACTTTTTAAAGAAAGACTTAATATATGATTCCTTATCAATGTTAGTATCTCGCTGCTCTAGAATGCATTGTTTTTTAAGGAAGTTCTTGGTCTCTAGTACTGTTGGTACATTTCTTGACTTCCACTTCTTAAAGATTAAATATCTGACTGCTAAGATAAGTAAGATAATTAATTTTCCGTTAGGCAGATGTTCTTCTTGGTTATTTAAACTGAATATAACCTGGGTTAGTGAAAGGTCCAGAGGGGAGATTTTAAGTGACGTCTTTGCCCAGAATTCCATTTTGAGCCAGCACTGTCTAATCAATGGGCAGTCCCAGATCATATGTCTCAGATCTGCAGCCTTCATGGAGCATTTAGGACATTTATCAAAATTTGAATTCTTAAGCTTGAATGCTTTTTCAGGGGTATAATAATATCTGTGAATAAGTTTTAAATGAGCCTCCCTCCAAGTAGCTGAAATTGTAGCCTGAGATACTCTACAGATGGAGGTTTTTATGAATTGGCTATCAATATGGTTTTGCGCCATAACTAGATTCCAGTCCTGAGCTAATTTTTCAAGAAGATGTTTCCCTTTACCATCCCCCAGTAAATGGTAGCATGGGGTGATTGACATCAACCCGTTCTTTACCAAAGTGAGCCACCCCTCTAGACTACCTAGGTCCCATCGCCACTTAACTGTCCGCATCATGTCTGTGATATAGTGCCTTGTCTGTAAATATGCAAAGAACTCCTTGTTTGAGAGATTAAAGTTATTTTTAAGTTCGTCGAAAGATTTAATACATTTTCTCTCTTGATCCACAAAATATATGTCTATCCAATCCTAAGGTGTGCCAGTTTTTAATCACAGGGGAGTCCAGACCTGCCTGAAATTTAGGGTTACCTATTAGGGGTAAGTATTGTGATACCTGACAGTTTATAACCAAGATCTTTCCTATTCTCCTCCAAGCCCTCAGAGGATTAAGGAACATTTTAAATAGTCTAATATTAGTTGGCCATTCTTTGGGTTTGCAGTGTAGTAGAGCTATAGGTAGGTGTGGAAAGCAAATTTTCTCTTCAAGTTTATTGTTCAATACATAATCCTTAGAGAAGATCCAGTCGGCTGCAATTCGTGCCAAGAAAGCCAGATTATACAGCCTTAAATCTGGCAGTGCAAAGCCTCCATATACTTTTGAGGATGACAATTTGTTCAGTGAAATCCTGGGTCTGGCTTTTTGCCAAATAAACTTCCTAAGCAGGCTGTTTATTACTCGTATATCTCTTTCTAGGAGCATTATCGCTGTGTTCTGTAAAACATAAAGCAATTTAGGGAAAATAACCATCTTGAATAATGCTATCCATCCAGAGATAGAGAGTGGCAAGCTCTCCCAGTTTCTAAGCTTTTCTCTGAATGTTGATATAACTGGTGGGGTATTGAACTTATATAGATCTTTAGGGTCGCTTGGAATATTGATACCCAAATATTTAAACGAATCTTTAGCTAATCGGAACGGAATATTGCTGGGGGAGGAATTGTTTTTCCTAAGCCAGAATAGTTCTGACTTTGTAGGGTTTACTTTATAGCCCGAAAAGGAACCAAATTGACCAATGATTTGTAATAGTTTGGTAAGATTGATTCTACAATTTGATAAATATATGAGAATGTCATCTGCATACAAAGCTAGCTTTATCTCATAATTCCCTATTTTAATGCCTTCAAGTTGTTGCCTAATCGCGATTGCCAGGGGTTCAATACAAAGGTTGAAGAGAAGGGGGGAGAGGGGGCAACCCTGGCGAGTTCCCCTGCCTAGTACAATTTGGGGGGAAAGTAAATTATTTACAATTAGCCTTGTATAAGGCTGATTATATAGATTTTTAATAAAATCAAGAAAACTTCCTATAAACCCAAATTTTTCTAAAGAGACAAAAAGATGATCGTATTGAACAGAGTCAAAGGCCTTCTCGGCATCGACTGAGATAACCGCTAAATCTGGTAGGGTCCTTCCCCCCCTCCTCCCCTCCTCTCCCTCATAGAAAAAGTATTCTGATGTTACCAAGATCTCTCTGATTTTTGCTGCAGAGTTTCGAGAATTTAAGAACCCAGCTTGATCTCTGTGAATGATATCACCTAATATTTTCTGTAGCGTTTGGGCAAGAATTGATGTAAAGATCTTATAATCAGAGTTTAATAAAGCGATTGGCCTATATGACTCCCTTAGGGTTGGATCCTTCCCACTTTTGAGTATTAAAGTTGTGTAGGAGGATGAGAAAGATTTTGTCACCTCTTCTCCATTTATGTAGATAGAGTTATATAGATTACAAAGATGTACTGATATCTCTGAAGATAGAATTTTATAAAATTCATTAGGTAGTCCATCCGGCCCAGAGGTTTTATTCAGGGCGAGGTCAGAAATAGTTTTTTTAATTTCTTCCTCTGTAATTTGGGCATTAAGAGTTTCAGCTATATCAATAGATATCTTGGGCACAGGTATTTTACTCCAGAAATCCTCCGCTTGGGCTGGATCAGATGGTCTGGGGGAATATATTTCTTGATAGTATTTTCCCAGTTCTTCCGCTATTTCCTCTTGTTTAAGTACTTCCTTCTCCCCTAAGACTAATTTTTCAATTAGCAAGGTTTTTTTTCACTTTTGACCAATTTAGCTAGCAGTTTCCCGGATTTATTGCCATATTTATATAGTTTAGACTGCAATTTTAATTCTTTCTGGGTTTTTCTATATAGCAAAAAATCATCTTTATTGCTTTTTGCTCTATTATACTTAGCCTAATTGGCTGAGTTTTGGTCAAAAAGGAATCTATTATATGCATTTATTATTGCATTTGTTAATTCCTTTTCTCTTTGTTGCATTTTTTTATTTAGTGTGGCCATGTAGGCTATGATTTCACCTCTTATTACCGGCTTTGCCGCCTCCCAAAATATGGCAGGACGGTCTCTATACTCTACAAAGTAGTTACAAAGAGCATAATCGTTAAACTTGACTCTTAACCAGTTCTTAAATTTCATGTCTGATGCTAGGTAAGTGGGGAAAAAGAACCGATTTAGCTTAGACTTGGGTTGCTTGTCCTGGAAGTCTAGGGTAATCGGCCCGTGATCAGATAAACATATAGGAAGTATTTTTGCTTTAATCTCAAATGTACACAATCTTTCGTCTATCAAAAAAAAATCAATTCTTGATAGCATTTTGTGAGCTTTCGATAGGCAGGTATATTCTCTAACATCGGGATTTTGCATCCTCCATATGTCCTTGATGCCCAGATTTTGCATAAGCCTAGTGAGTAGTTTAGTTTCCAAATTATCTTTTTTATGCTTTTTTTGTTTGTATTTTGCCTCAGCCTATCAAGTGGACACTGTGGAGCCATATTGAAGTCTCCTGCGAGAATAAGATTACCTTCCAATATAGAGAGTATCTCAGTCTGGAATTGGTTCCAAAAGTCTGGATCTAGAGTATTAGGTGCATAAACATTACACATAGTGAACACACGATTATTAATTTTTATTTTTAAAATCACTGATCTCCCCTCCGAGTCCACCCCCACGTATAATATTTCAGCGTTAATCCTTTTCCCCACTAAGATGGCTACCCCTCTCTTCCTCCCCTGTCCTGATGAGGCAAATACCCCCTTAACCCATGATGTTTTTAATTTTAATACCTCCTCTAGGTTAAGATGCGTTTCCTGGAGGAAGGCTATATCTGTCTTCATTTTTCTTAATTGAGTGATAATTGATTTCCTTTTTATAGGAGTGGTAATACCTCCTACATTACAGGATGCTATTTTAAAATTTGCCATTTATTTGAATTAGTAGGTGAGTAGAATTGATGCTGGTGAGGAGGGGGGGGGGGTACCAACAGACAAGAGAAAACAAAACCAAAGAAAACAGAACAAAAAAAACAAAAAAAAATGTTCTGAGCCCAATTCCCTATCATCCTTTACTTAGGAGAAAAAAAAAAAATAACACCAAAAACGATAACTCCTTAGTAACCACTCAGATTACTCGCTGGAATTTAATTGGCTTAGTAATTTTTCTGCATCTTGTGCATTTTCGAACAGATAGATTTCTCCTTTGACAAAAACCTTAAGTTTAGAGGGGTAGTTAATTAGGGCCTGATAACCCTGCTGAATAAATTTGGAGCAGATTGGGGCCAGATTTCTTCTCTTAGATGATGTTTCGGCTGAATAGTCCTGAAATAAGAGGATCTTGCTCTCCTTAAACATAATAGGCTGATTTTTGCGATAGTGTTGGAGAAGAGTTACTTTGTCACTAAAATTAAGCAATTTGGCTATTACTGGCCTAGGTCTATTGTTGCCTCTGTTATCAGCCTGTAGCTTCCCTATTCTATGGGCCCTCTCTACCACTATTTGAGAATTGCTGGGGGGAATCTTGAGTAACTGTACTAGGGTATCTGTGATAAATGAATTTAGATTTTCGGGTTCTTTCCCCTCCGGTAGCCCAATGATGCGAATATTGTTTCTTCTAGCCCTGTTTTCTAAATCTTCGATTTTGATTTGCATTTTGAACAAGGTAACTGCAGCGGATTCTATACTTGCACTATGGGTAAAGGTAAGGTCCTCAACATCGGACACCCTTTGTTCCACTTCATTGATTCTACTGGTAAAATGCCTTAATTCTTGAGAGAGCGATGTGATCTCCTGTTTGATCTCTGCCCTAAGGGCATCGAATTTGGGATTTAAGGCTTCTGCAATACTTGTCACCAGGGCCTGCATGTTAAAGGGTTCGTTAATAACCGAGGGATTAATGGGGGTTGACTGTGCCTCCATAGACGTCTCTGTAATATTTTTATTTATTTTCTCTCTTGATTTAGCTGCCATGGCTGTCGGGGGAGTCCGGGGGTGTCTGTGAAGGAATTTATCCATGTGACGTGGTGATGGTCTAAGTAGTGGTTCACTTGTGCCGTGTTAGAAATTAAAAGGGATATTTAGTGATTACAGAGGAAAAGGGAGGGATAGGGAGGTGGGGAGTGAGGGTGTGAGGAGGTGGGAGTAGGGGGGGGGGGTGGGGGAAGTGAGAGAAAAAATAAATAAATAAATAAATAATCTTAGTGGGGCAGTGAGTATAGCTTGTGTGTACGAGAGTCCCCACGTCAGTCAGAGAGCCCGCAATGTTTAACTTTAGAAGAAGCTTATCTGGAGAGTAAATTTCAGCTGTCCCCTAATTATATTGTATCTGAATCCTTAACAATTTTTCAAGGAGGAGCCTAATGTTCCTCTAATGTGGTTAGAGTTCCCTAGTCAGGACAAATAAGGCAAGCTTAAGATCTCCTGTTATTGTTGTTATATTAAACCTTTCTTATAGCTGAAACATATTGTTTCCATCCATTGTATGTAATTTTAGTGGGGTATAACCTATAACTTGGTTTTCCTGGTACCTGTGTGTATATTTGAACAAGATAATGTAAAGACAGCAGATCAACTTATCAATATTCATGAACAGTAAGATCAGCTTGATCTTGAGTGAAAAAAACCTTATTCCCTAGTGCTTAGGGCAGGGAAGCCTTAAGTTAGATTATGCTTTATAACTCAAGACCCTTGAGCCTATAGGATAATGTTTCAGAAAAAATAATTCTATTAAGATTTCTAATACACAGAAAAACAATCAACTAGAAGTTTTACTAGTCTACAGGCACCAAATAGCATCCACAGATGAAAGTTAATAGCACAAGAAAAAAAAATAAAAAAAAATAAAAAAAAATGTAAATATGCTTTGATGACAAGTACTTTATATATTTATACCTCTAGGGCTAATATATACCATCAGTTAAAGCATTCGTTTGCAGATAGAATGGTAGAGAGTTAGTTTGCCCAGATTAGTATTTTTTAGGCAGAAAGCTTAAATTAGAAAAAAAAAGGTTAATTACAGCCCACGCTTAATAAGAGAAAGAAAAAAAAAAAATAAATAAAAAATAAAAGAGAAAAAAAAAACATATCCTAGTTCCTAGGCAATTAGAACTAATTATACACTGTGTTATACTTTTCTTGGAGCTTATAGCTTCTAAGTGTTCAACAAGACAACTCTTAGTTTGTTATACTACAAGCAGAACGGAAAGGATTGTCCAGAGTAAATTGGTAACAGAATCCTTTAGTCCTAGAAGCAGCTATATGTTAGTATATCAGCCAGAGAGCCCAATAGGCAGCATTAGTAGCACATGCATTTAATAGAAAGAATAAAGTTCATTCTTGTTCCAGTTATCCTTTTCAAGAGTTCATGCAGAGGTTAGTGAAATTAGCAGCAACCTCTCCTCATCAACCGCTCACCACAGCTTAGCTTGTCCTGGAGAGTAGGCTTCTCACGTGTACGGTAAATGGCTCTGCCAGATAGAGCCTGCTTCCTTCAGTTTGCCCCCCACACTTCAGGGCCTCTGCCTCAGCCACCTAGGAGTCTCTCCCTCCCTCACGCAACACCGGTGGGAGAGGAGGGAGAGTGGTAACAAGGCAGATCTTCCTCTTACAGGGACTTCTTCTTCAGCTCTCGGCCCTCCGCTGGTAAAGCACTAACTCCAACCCCTCTCACGCAGCACCGGTGGGAGAGGGGTGGGTTAGCCAGCACAACAACCGGATTCCAGCAGATTACCTCAAGGGGAGGGCCGCCTCCGTGAGACAGACAGAGTCCTGCACCACTCAGAGGGAAATGATCCGGACACACCGCCCAGGTAAGTAGGAGAAAGAGATTGGGAGCAGCGGCGGGCAGGCTTGTTTGTTTTAAAGTTAGTACCTTTAATCTTTGGTCAGCTCAGGGCCTGACTTTGCCTCTGCTCACTCCAGAGCGGCGGGAGAGGAAGGAAAACAACGTGTGCTGGGTGGGTGTAGTTCCGGGCGGGTTGCCGAGTGCCGTCGGCAGCGGTGAGAGGTAAGGTTTATCCAACACTGGTAGAGACCTCAGCTACAGCCATGTTCAGTGGGATTTATAAGCATTATCCTGTCTTTGCCGGGGGGGGGGGGGGGGGCAGGGGGATCTTTTAATGTTGCAGGAGAATCTCTTGGCTCGTTCTCTGCTTTTCTTTTATGCTGGTAGGAAGCTGATGTTTGCCCAACAGCTTGTGGCTTTGTTCGGGGAGTTAGAGTATTAATTACATCAGGTATCAGTTTACTAACAATTCTTCTGTTTGAGGGGTATCACTTCGCTTCTTCCCTTTTTACTATAACAGCGAGATGGAGTTTTTCGCTGCTCTGGTTCCAGGAGCGATGGCTCAGGCTATCCCAGTAGCTGTCCCATAGATTGGGATATGGCGTGCAGAAAACCGCCAGTGGCTGTAGGGCTGGAGCAGGCAGCTCAGCAGCACATGCTTGCTCCTCCTCCACCGGAACCAGTCCCTACCAGAAAATACAATTTTAAACAACTTTCTAATTTACTTCTATTATCTAATTTGTTTAATTCTCTTGGTATCATTTGTTGAAGAAAGAGCATAACATTTTAAACAACTTTCCTATTTATGTCTATTATCAAATTTACTTAATTATCTTGGTATCCTTTGTTGAAGGTGCAACAGTACACTACTAGGTGCAAGCTAACTGCGAGGAGGATTCGGGCCTAAGATAGGTTAGAGGATCCCCTTTTAAATGATGCACTTCACGTTCTCCTAACTCCTCATGAAGGAGACAAAAGAAAATGACTGAGGATCATGGGAAGTTGGAGAGTTTTAAATCTCTGTATGGTGGGTGTCTTTTGCCTCCTCTTAGTGGTCAGGGGGGGAATATTCCTACATGTGATGGTTCGTGGACTCTCACCATCTGATGAAAAAAATTTATTATGCTTAACTGGGTAGTTATCGCTGTCTGACAAAACATCAATTCCGTTGATGATATCTTTCCTCAGTCTCTTCAGCGTCCTCTACACATAGTCCTGGTACTCAACTACGTCTGGAGGCCCACCACCAGTGGCACGAGCAGACTAGTTTTTATGGTACATCTGGAATTTAGGAACCTCTTAATGTCAGAGAAGCTCTTCCTGCAGTGCTGTAACGTTAAAGCAATAGATCCAGCAAGATCACATTCTGTTGACAGCAAAACTGAATATTCCTATCAAATGTTTTCTGAATACAAATCTAGGAACATCACTCATACGTTCACACAAGGTAGAATTAAACTTTCAATGATACATGTCAAGGTTGAAGACCTTATCATTACTAGTGATATACTGCAGATTTATCCAGATATTTGATGGATTAATACATGGAGAGCTTTGTATTATCTACAATATCATCCTTGACACCAGGCATAACATTTATATAATCAATAGCATTACTGATTAAAATACATATGAGATAATTTAGCCATTTAAAAGGACATGAAACCCAACATTTTAGATAGAGCATACAATGTTAAACAACTTTCCAATTTACGTCTATTATCAAATATACTTAATTCTCTTGGTATCCTTTGTTGAAGGTACAACAGTACACTACAAGAAGCTAGCTAAACACATCAGGTAAGACAATGACAAGAGGCATATATGTGCAGCCACCAATCAGCATCTAGGTCTTAATAGTGCATTACTGCTCAGGAGCCATTCTAGGTATGCTTTTCAACAAAAGATAAAGAGAACAAAGCAAATTAGATAATATAAGTACATTAGACTGTTGTTTAACATTGTATGCTCTATTGGAATCATGAAAGTTTAATTGTTAACTTATTTTATTTTCCTGAATCCCCACTATTCTGCTATTTAGTCAATACTTACAAAATAGAAATATCAAAAGAAAGGTTTATGTTTTAATCTTTAACATTAGGTATTATTTTACCTTTTCCACCTACCAGTGTTAATTTTCTGAATGCTTATATGTGGTGATTAGTGATGTCGTGAACATAAAAATTTGGGTTCGCGAACAGTGAACACGAACTTCCGCAACTGTTCGCAAATGGGCAAACCGGGCGAACCGCCATAGACTTCAATAGGCAGGTGAACGTTAAAACCCACAGGGACTCTTTCTGGCCACAATAGTGATGGAAAAGTTGTTTCAAGGGGACTAACACCTGGACTGTGGCATGCTGGAGGGGGATCCATGGCAAAACTCCCATGGAAAATTACATAGTTGATGCAGAGTCTGTTTTAAGCCATAAAGGGCATAAATCACCTAACATTCCTAAATTGTTTGCTTTAAAACATCAGGTATGATGTTGTATCGATCAGGTAGTGTAAGGGTTACGCCCGCTTCACAGTGACAGACCAAACTCCCCGTTTAAAGGGACAGTCTACACCAGAATTTTTATTGTTTTAAAAGATAGATAATCCCTTTATTACCCATTTCCCAGTTTTGCATAACTAACACATTTATAATAATATACTTTTAACCTCTGTGATTATCTTGTATCTAAGCCTCTGCAAACTGCCCCTTTTTCAGTTCTTTTGACAGACTTGCAGTCTAGCCAATCAGTGCCTGCTCCCAGATAATTTCTCGTGCACGAGCACAGTGTTATCTATATGAAATACGTGAACTAACACCCTCTAGTGGTGAAAAACTGTTAAAATGCAATCTGAAAGAGGTGGGCTTCAAGGTCTAACAAATTAGCATATGAAGCTCCTAGGTTAAGCTTTCAACTAAGAATACCAAGAGAACAAAGCCAAATTGGTGATAAAAGTAAATTGGAAAATTGTTTAAAATTACATGCTCTATCTGATGGAGATGGAAAAAGATGCTTGGTCGGTCCTCCTACTTCAAATTTGGGGCACTGCACATGCAATCTAATGTGCCACCAGATATGAGTGGTGTGTTAAGTAGTTCTGTTCTTATCAGTTTAATCCCTGTTACGTCCCCTATCAGGGGACGTGTATATGGCATCGATTTTAGGAACCGGGAGATGTAAAAAGATGCTTGGTCGGTCCTCCTACTTCAAATTTGGGGCACTGCGCATGCAATCTAATGTGCCACCAGATAGGAGTGGTGTGTTAAGTAGTTCTATTCTTATCAGTTTAATCCCTGTTACGTCCCCTATCAGGGGACGTGTATATGGCATCGATTTTAGGAACCGGGAGATGGAAAAAGATTCTTGGTCGAAACTCCTACTTCAAATTTGTGGCACTGCACGTGCAATCTAATGTGCCACCAGATATGAGTGGTGTGTTAAGTAGTTCTATTCTTATCAGTTTAATCCCTCTTACGTCCCCTATCAGGGGACGTGTATATGGCATCGATTTTAGGAACCGGGAGATGGAAAAAAGATGCTTGGTCGGTCCTCCTACTTCAAATTTGGGGCACTGCGCATGCAATCTAATGTGCCACCAGATAGGAGTGGTGTGTTAAGTAGTTCTATTCTTATCAGTTTAATCCCTGTTACGTCCCCTATCAGGGGACGTGTATATGGCATCGATTTTAGGAACCGGGAGATGGAAAAAGATTCTTGGTCGAAACTCCTACTTCAAATTTGTGGCACTGCGCGTGCAATCTAATGTGCCACCAGATATGAGTGGTGTGTTAAGTAGTTCTATTCTTATCAGTTTAATCCCTCTTACGTCCCCTATCAGGGGACGTGTATATGGCATCGATTTTAGGAACCGGGAGATGGAAAAAAGATGCTTGGTCGGTCCTCCTACTTCAAATTTGGGGCACTGTGCGTGCAATCTAATGTGCCACCAGATAGGAGTGGTGTGTTAAGTAGTACTATTCCTATCAGTTTAATCCCTGTTATGTGCCTTTTTTTTTGGTTTGGTTTTTGAAGCCACAGTGCAGCACCAGAGGCCAGAAAAATTAGGCATGTACACATGCCTGAAAAATTAGGTATTGTTGCAGCCGCTGCTGTAGCAGTGGCCAGAAAAATTGATGTTTGTTTCCCAGGCAGAAAGTGCCCTAAAACATTGTGGCTTGAATCCTAGTTGGTGGCGGATAAGTCACGCAAGTCATCCGGCATTCATAGATCAAATACAGCAGCGTGTGGACCATTTTTGGCCCAAGGCAGCTCATCTCATCAGGCCTTTTTTAGTCGAATGTATCGCCCACTGTCAGTCCCTTCAGGATCCATCCCTCATTCATCTTAATAAAGGTGAGGTAATCTAGACTTTTTTGACCTAGACGACTTCTCTTCTCAGTGACAATACCTCCTGCTGCACTGAAGGTCCTTTCTGACAGGACACTTGAAGCGGGGCAGGCCAGAAGTTCTATCGCAAATTGGGATAGCTCAGGCCACAGGTCAAGCCTGCACACCCAGTAGTCAAGGGGTTCATCGCTCCTCAGAGTGTCGATATCTGCAGTTAAGGCGAGGTAGTCTGCTACCTGTCGGTCGAGTTGTTCTCTGAGGGTGGACCCCGAAGGGCTGTGGCGATGCGTAGGACTTAAAAAGCTCCGCATGTCCTTCATCAACAACACGTCTGTAAAGCATCCTGTCCTTGCCATCCTGATCGTGGGAGGAGGAGGATTACTTTCACCTCTTCCCCTGTTAGATTCCCGTTGTGCTGTGACATCACCCTTATACGCTGTGTAAAGCATACTTTTTAATTTATTTTGGAACTGCTGCATCCTTTCCGACTTGCGGTAATTTGGTAACATTTCAGGCACTTTATGCTTATACCGGGGGTCTAGTAGCGTGGACACCCAGTACAGGTCGTTCTCCTTCAGCCTTTTTATACGAGGGTCCCTCAACAGGCACAACAGTATGAAAGACCCCATTTGAACAAGGTTGGATGCCGAGCTACTCATGTCCCGTTCCTCATCCTCAGTGATCTCACTGAAGGTATCTTCTTCCCCCCAGCCACGTACAACACCATGGGTACCAGATAGGTGACAATGAGCACCCTGGGATGCCTGTTGTGGTTGGTCTTCCTCCTCAAAGCCACATTCCTCCTCTGACTCCTCTTCCTCACAATCCTCTTCCAGCGTTGCCGCAGGTCCAGCAAGCAATGCTGATAAGGCTGTTTCTGGTGGTGATGGTGACCACAACTCTTCCTCTGCGCGCTCGTCTACGGCCTAATCCAGCACTCTTCGCGGGGCACGCTCCAGGAAGAAAACAAATGGTATGATGTCGCTGATAGTGCCTTCGGTGTGACTGACTAGGTTTGTCACCTCCTCAAAAGGACGCATGAGCCTACAGGCATTGTGCATGAGCGTCCAGTAACGTGGCAAAAAAAATCCCAGCTCCGCGGAGGCTGTCCTAGCACCCAGGTCATACAAATAGTCGTTAACGGGTTTTTCATGTTGGATCAGGAGGTCGAACATTAGGAGTGTTGAATTCCAACGTGTCGGGCTGTCGAAAATCAAGCGCACAGGTTGCAAATGGCATTGCTGTTGTCAGAGGCAGACACACAAAAAAATGCCACACTGCTGAGCTCTGCAATGATGGCATTCTGGTGGTGGCAACAGCATGCGTCGATTGGAGTGCTGTCTGGCTGACCCCGGGTGCCAATGCATGCTGTCTGACTGTGCGACTAAGTCCTTGCAACGACCTCCCCCTCCTTCCAACTCGTCTCCTCCTCCTTTCTATCTCCCCATCTGAACTTTCCCTCTCTTCTTCTTCTCTTCTAGCGGGCACCCACGTGACATCCACGGATGCATAGTCATCATCAACCGCTTCACTTGTATCTGACAAGTCAACAAAGGAAGCAGCAGAGGGTACAACATCATCATCATCACACCGTACGTCCATGTGTGGAAAGCTGCCTGACTGAGACATATCCCTGTTATCTACATCCTCTGGCAATAATGGTTGCGCATCACTATCACTCATTTCTTCCAACTGATGTGTAAATAACTCCTCTGACAGATCAAGTGAAGCGGCTGTGGTGCTAGTGTTGGTGGTGGCGGGCTGGCGGCAGGCGGGCGAGTGGTAACTTGAGAGGTGCCCGAAGCTAAGCTGGTGGAGGATGGTGCGTCAAGGTCCCGAGCGGAAGCTGTAGAAGATTGGGTGTCCTGTGTTAGCCAGTCAACTATGTCAGAAATGTTCGAGTTCGGGCTACGTGGCCTCTGAACACTGGGCATTATTCTAGGGCCAAAAGGGAATCACAGCACCATGAACAGGACGGCCCCTGCGATTAGTGGTACTATGCGTGCAAGCTACTGTGACAACAAATATGAGTGGCACTGTGCACTGGCAGAAGTTGGCAGAGTAGACGCTGTAGGCCTGACACACACGCTTGCAGACAACTAACTGCTATTCAATCTATTACAGTCAAAATTGTATTATTTTTTTTAAATGTACACTACTGTTACACCAGATATGAGTTGCACTGGGGTGACACTGTGCCCTGGCAGGCAGGCAGGCACTGAAACGCACACGTGTGAAGGAAACTGACTGCTATTATTTAACACAGTCTAAAAAGTGTTTTTTTTAAATCTACACTACTGTTACACCAGATATGAGTTGCACTGGGGTGACACTGTGCCCTGGCAGGCAGGCTCTGAAATGCACACGTGTGAAGGAAACTGACTGCTATTATTTAACACAGTCAAAAAAGTGTTGTTTTTTTAAAATCTACACTACTGTTACACCGGATATGAGTTGCACTGGGGTAACACTGTGCCCTGGCAGGCAGGCACTGAAACGCACACGTGTGAAGGAAACAGACTGCTATTATTTAACACAGTCAAAAAAGTGTTTTTTTTTTTTTAAATCTACACTACTGTTACACCAGATATGAGTTGCACTGGGGTGACACTGTGCCCTGGCAGGCAGGCACTGAAACGCACACATGAGAAGGAAACTGACTGCTATTATTTAACACAGTCAAAAAAGTGTTGTTTTTTTTTAAATCTACACTACTGTTACACTAGATATGAGTTGCACTGGGGTGACACTGTGCCCTGGCAGGCAGGCCCTGAAACGCACACGTGTGAAGGAAACTGACTGCTATTATTTAACACAGTCAAAAAAGTGTTGTTTTTTTAAAATCTACACTACTGTTACACCAGATATGAGTTGCACTGGGGTGACACTGTGCCCTGGCAGGCAGGCACTGAAACACACACGTGTGAAGGAAACTGACTGCTATTATTTAACACAGTCAAAAAAGTGTTTGTTTTTTTTTAAATCTACACTACTGTTACACCAGATATGAGTTGCACTAGGGTGACACTGTGCCCTGGCAGGCAGGCAGGCAGGCACTGAAACGCACACGTGTGAAGGAAACTGACTGCTATTATTTATCACAGTCAAAAAAGTGTTTTTTTTTTTAAATCTACACTACTGTTACACCAGATATGAGTTGCACTGGGGTGACACTGTTCCCTGGCAGGCACTGAAACGCACACATGTGAAGGAAACTGACTGCTATTATTTAACACAGTCAAAAAAGTGTTGTTGTTTTTTTAAATCTACACTACTGTTACACCAGATATGAGTTGCACTGGGGTGACACTGTGCCCTGGCAGGCAGGCCCTGAAACGCACACGTGTGAAGGAAACTGACTTCTATTATTTAACACAGTCAAAAAAGTGTTGTTTTTTTAAAATCTACAATACTGTTACACCAGATATGAGTTGCACTGGGGTGACACTGTGCCCTGGCAGGCACTGAAACACACACGTGTGAAGGAAACTGACTGCTATTATTTAACACAGTCAAAAAAGTGTTTTTTTTTTTTTAAATCTACACTACTGTTACACCAGATATGAGTTGCACTAGGGTGACACTGTGCCCTGGCAGGCAGGCACTGAAACGCACACGTGTGAAGGAAACTGACTGCTATTATTTAACACAGTCAAAAAAGTGTTTTTTTTTTTAAATCTACACTACTGTTACACCAGATATGAGTTGAACTGGGGTGACACTGTGCCCTGGCAGGCAGGCACTGAAACGCACACATGAGAAGGAAACTGACTGCTATTATTTAACACAGTCAAAAAAGTGTTGTTTTTTTTTAAATCTACACTACTGTTACACCAGATATGAGTTGCACTGGGGTGACACTGTGCCCTGGCAGGCAGGCCCTGAAACGCACACGTGTGAAGGAAACTGACTGCTATTATTTAACACAGTCAAAAAAGTGTTGTTTTTTTAAAATCTACACTACTGTTACACCAGATATGAGTTGCACTGGGGTGACACTGTGCCCTGGCAGGCAGGCACTGAAACACACACGTGTGAAGGAAACTGACTGCTATTATTTAACACAGTCAAAAAAGTGTTGTTTTTTTTTAAATCTACACTACTGTTACACCAGATATGAGTTGCACTAGGGTGACACTGTGCCCTGGCAGGCAGGCAGGCAGGCACTGAAACGCACACGTGTGAAGGAAACTGACTGCTATTATTTAACACAGTCAAAAAAGTGTTGTTTTTTTTTAAATCTACACTACTGTTACACCAGATATGAGTTGCACTGGGGTGACACTGTGCCCTGGCAGGCAGGCCCTGAAACGCACACGTGTGAAGGAAACTGACTGCTATTATTTAACACAGTCAAAAAAGTGTTGTTTTTTTTAAAATCTACACTACTGTTACACCAGATATGAGTTGCACTGGGGTGACACTGTGCCCTGGCAGGCAGGCCCTGAAACGCACACGTGTGAAGGAAACTGACTTCTATTATTTAACACAGTCAAAAAAGTGTTGTTTTTTTAAAATCTACAATACTGTTACACCAGATATGAGTTGCACTGGGGTGACACTGTGCCCTGGCAGGCACTGAAACACACACGTGTGAAGGAAACTGACTGCTATTATTTAACACAGTCAAAAAAGTGTTTTTTTTTTTTAAATCTACACTACTGTTACACCAGATATGAGTTGCACTAGGGTGACACTGTGCCCTGGCAGGCAGGCACTGAAACGCACACGTGTGAAGGAAACTGACTGCTATTATTTAACACAGTCAAAAAAGTGTTTTTTTTTTAAATCTACACTACTGTTACACCAGATATGAGTTGAACTGGGGTGACACTGTGCCCTGGCAGGCAGGCACTGAAACGCACACATGAGAAGGAAACTGACTGCTATTATTTAACACAGTCAAAAAAGTGTTGTTTTTTTTTAAATCTACACTACTGTTACACCAGATATGAGTTGCACTGGGGTGACACTGTGCCCTGGCAGGCAGGCCCTGAAACGCACACGTGTGAAGGAAACTGACTGCTATTATTTAACACAGTCAAAAAAGTGTTGTTTTTTTAAAATCTACACTACTGTTACACCAGATATGAGTTGCACTGGGGTGACACTGTGCCCTGGCAGGCAGGCACTGAAACACACACGTGTGAAGGAAACTGACTGCTATTATTTAACACAGTCAAAAAAGTGTTGTTTTTTTTTAAATCTACACTACTGTTACACCAGATATGAGTTGCACTAGGGTGACACTGTGCCCTGGCAGGCAGGCAGGCACTGAAACGCACACGTGTGAAGGAAACTGACTGCTATTATTTATCACAGTCAAAAAAGTGTTGTTTTTTTTTAAATCTACACTACTGTTACACCAGATATGAGTTGCACTGGGGAGACACTGTGCCCTGGCAGGCAGGCAGGCAGGCAGGCACTGAAACGCACACATGTGAAGGAAACTGACTGCTATTATTTAACACAGTCAAAAAAGTGTTGTTTTTTTTTAAATCTACACTACTGTTACACCAGATATGAGTTGCACTGGGGTGACACTGTGCCCTGGCAGGCAGGCCCTGAAACGCACACGTGTGAAGGAAACTGACTTCTATTATTTAACACAGTCAAAAAAGTGTTGTTTTTTTAAAATCTACACTACTGTTACACCAGATATGAGTTGCACTGGGGTGACACTGTGCCCTGGCAGGCAGGCACTGAAACACACACGTGTGAAGGAAACTGACTGCTATTATTTAACACAGTCAAAAAAGTGTTGTTTTTTTTAAATCTACACTACTGTTACACCAGATATGAGTGGTGGCACTGGGCAAGTGGGCACAGTATACGCTGTGAGGCTGACACACATGCTGGCAGGCAGGCAACTGCAATTAGATTACACAGGAAAAAAAAAAGCAGCCCTAAAAAGGGCTTTTTGGGGTGCTGTCCTTAAAGCAGAGATTAGATGAGTCCTTCAGGACTGTAGTGGACACTGAATACACTAGCCTAGCTATCGATTTCCCTATTAACCAGCAGCAGCTACACTGTCCCTCCTCTCCCTAAGAATGCAGCTTCCGAATGAATCTAAAATGGATGCTGTCCAGGAGGTAGGAGGGTCTGGGAGGGAGGGTCTGCTGCTGATTGGCTGGAATGTGCCTGCTGACTGTGAGGTACAGGGTCAAAGTATTACTCAATGTTGCCGAATAGGGGGCGGATTAAACATTGCATATGTTCGCCCGCCGCGGCGAACGCGAACATGCTATGTTCACTGGGAACTATTCGCCGGCGAACTATTCGCGACATCACTAGTGGTCATAAAATTTTACTTTTATTTCTGTGAGGTACTCACCCAAATTATATCGTTTTTTTCACAAGACCAATAATTTGTAAAAAAAACAATTTTAGTTTGCAGAAATAATAAAAAAGTGTTATTTTTGATGGTGTAAATAAACAGTAAATTGCAGTACTATTTTTTTTTTTAATATTTAAAACGCACATTTTATTGCCCTACATTTAACATCAGTTCACCTTAACAAACAGCAAAAGTTAGGATTTTACACTTATTTTGTACAACTGGTACTATGCACCATCTTACTTAGGTAGAAATTAAGACGGTATAAAATATCTAAAAAAAATAAATAAATAAGAAATACATATATTTGGGGGGGGGGGTGGAGCTAACTCTGAAGCTGAATGGTCGCATATCACGACTGCTCCGGCTATATTCCATATAAAAAAACTAATTCAGCGACTGTTCAGGCTTATATGTTTTATCACTATGAAGGGAGGAACGACCTGTGGAAGGAACTACTCTGGTGTCTGTCTGCCAGATTGGAAACTCCGGGAGCGGCCATCTTTCACTCCACGTGGCGATCAATGAGAGGATCTAATTCAGCTAACTATTGCTACACTACCTCTAATAGTAACAACTACTGAACAACCACTATATGGAATCGGCAGCTTACATCATCCAGGAGATCGACAAGCTCCTAGACGCTTGCAAAATCGCGTTTGAATATGAACTTAAACAGATGCCTCAACCCAATGCGGCGGCGTCTGAAGCACTTAATGCCTTTACTTGTATCTCCATAACCAGCTATAAAGGTAGAGATGCTCTGGGCCCCAGCATCCACCACCTACCCAGTCTGAAATACGAAGTGCTACAGAAATTGGCTCCACGGCAAAAGCAATCCAACCCGATGAGTCAGATGTTATGACCATGGAGTATAAGACGGGGTATTTTACTACTCACTATGGTATTTGTGGAGCAACGAATCGTGTACCCTGCACTGTTCCGGTGGAAGCTTTGACTGCTTGGAAGTTTATAGATGGGAGACAGCCTCAACTAATGATGGAAACAACTACTCAGGAAACATATCTGGTGCCATTCTGCAAATAGCAAAGGATCTTCCATACAGTCCCTCACAGTGAGCTACTTCAGGATGCGGGGGGGGTCACAGCCAGCACAACGCTATGTGAAATATACGCACCATGTCTGCTGATATTTGTTGCTGCCTGGAATTGGCATGTTAGGACTCTTTAAAAGCTGGTGTGGGCTAGACTGTGAATCAGATGAGTGTCTATCATGCGGACCTGATCCTATGTGTAGGAATGAGTTCCCAAAGGACACCCTCTTAACTGCTCTCTTCGTTCTTGAAGACAATTTCTATACTTGAGTTTTTTTAATGAGCTACGATTAACTGCCATTCGGCTAAATTATGAAAGCCACCAGCCGGACCCACAAGATGACCCTATAAGTTTGCTGACTAATTCTATATATATATATATAGTATATATTTACTTATTTAGCAGTTCAGAATAGTTGACCCACTGCTGGTGGTTAATTAATACTGTTTGAAGTTCATAGTTGTATACAGATGTTTTCTAGGTAAATGGAGATTAAAGGGCCACTAAACCCAAAATCTTTCTTTCATGATTCAGATAGAGAATAGAAATTTAAACAACATTACAATTTACTTCCATTATTTATTTTGCTTCATTTTTAAATATCCTTAGTTGAAGAAAAAACAATGCACACGAGGCTTCTATGTGCAGCAACCAATCAGCAGCTAGTGAGCATATCTAGATATGCTTTTCATCAAAGAATATCAAGAGAATAAAACAAATTAGATAATATAAGTAAATTAGAAAGATGTTTAAAATTGCATTCTCTTTCTAAATCATAAAAGAAAAAATGTGGGTGGCATGTCCCTTTAAGATACACATGCTGACAGACAGATTTCTTCCCTTAATATGTTTGAAACTATGCTATATGTAACTTGGATATCCATATACTCCATGTACTCTATGTAAAGCTTTATCTTTATAAGGGGATCTAGGAAAACCTAGATTAGTGTAGTATGTTTTATGATGCAGATTTTATGGGAAAGTGGATGCTTGATAATGTGAAAATGTATAGGGAGGATGTTATTCATTTAAACTTTGTTAATGTGGTCTAGATATTTGATGGTATAATCTTTTGAAACAAATCTTAGCTATTTTTAGGGGTCTAAGACCAGTTGATTCAGTCAAACCTTGACTTCTACAATTTTTATTTGTTTTCAACTACGCTGTGAGTGGCCAGGCCAGCATGATTCTTCAGCCAAGTCAAGGCTCACACTTGTAGATATTGCAGACCATATGTGAAATTGCTCCTAGATAACTGACTCTCCTACCATCTTGACATAATGATACTGCTCTATTTTACATGCTAGTTGAGATTTCTATATATAGGAGCCACTTAACTTAAAAGTTGACATTATATGGCTCTCACCAATACACAATTACCTAATTTATACCTCCTTGAATTCCCCATATATCTTCAGAGGTCACTAGCCTATTGCATGGAAAAGATCACCGGCTGAGTACTAGATATAGGAGGAAATCATTAATATCTCCATCATTGTTAACATCATGATATCGAAATAAGTTCTGTATGTTTCCTTTCGCTCTATTCTCATACTACTACCGACTCCATATTATTAACTCTGCCCTCCCCTCCTATATAGTTTACTTAGTAAGCTAAGGAAAATGTATCCCAAGACCTGTACCCTTAAATTGTTAGTTTTGACACTTGACACTAATGTATCATTGATAGTCCCCTTTCCCCTATATGCTTTAACATTATCAAACCACAGTCCTGACACTATATATTTTTTCCCCTACAAGTACCCATATATTTTCCCTCTTCTAAGGTTTCAGCAGTACAAGAGAGGCTGCTAGAGTTCTGTTGGGGAATAACAAGTTATATTACATACAATCATAAGGGGAACTTATTTATACAAAAAATGAGGCTAAATTATTTAGCATTTGCTTTATATGTTTATAGTCAAATTTTGTTCATACATGGCGTCCATGTTATTCTGTGTTTATTATTCTCTGTGACTATGGCCTAGATTTAGAGTTGGGCGGTAGCCGTCAAAACCAGCGTTAGAGGCTCCTAACGCTGGTTTTTACCGCCCGCTGGTATTTAGAGTCAGTCAGGAAAGGGTCTAACGCTCACTTTGCAGCCGCGACTTTTCCATACCGCAGATCCCCCTACGTCAATTGCGTATCCTATCTTTTCAATGGGATCTTTCTAACGCCGGTATTTAGAGTCGTGGCTGAAGTGAGCGTTAGAAATCTAACGACAAAACTCCAGCCTCAGAAAAAAGTCAGTAGTTAAGAGCTTTCTGGGCTAACGCCGGTTTATAAAGCACTTAACTACTGTGCTCTAAAGTACACTAACACCCATAAACTACCTATGTACCCCCAAACTGAGGCCCCCCCACATCGCTGCCACTCTTTTAAAAAATTTTAACCCCTAATCTGCCGCTCCGTACACCGCCGCCACCTACGTTATCCCTATGTACCCCTAATTTGCTGCCCCTAACACCGCCGACACCTACATAATATTTATTAACCCCTAATCTGCCGCCCCCAACGTTGCCGCCACCTACCTACACTTATTAACCCCTAATCTGCTGACAGAACCGCACCGCTACTATAATAAATGTATTAACCCCTAATCCGCCTCACTCCCGCCTCAATAACCCTATAATAAATAGTATTAACCCCTAATCTGCCCTCCCTAACATCGCCGACACCTAACTTCAAACATTAACCCCTAATCTGCCGACCGGAGCTCACCGCTACTCTAATAATTTTTTTAACCCCTAAACTAAGTCTAACCCTAACACTAACACCCCCCTAAGTTAAATATATTTTTTATCTAACGAAATAAATTAACTCTTATTAAATAAATTAATCCTATTTAAAACTAAATACTTACCTGTGAAATAAAACCTAATATAGCTATAATATAAATTATAATCATATTGTAGCTATTTTAGGATTAATATTTATTTTACAGGCAACTTTGTAATTATTTTAACCAGGTACAATAGCTATTAAATAGTTAATAACTATTTAATAGCTACCTAGTTAAAATAATTACAAAATTACCTGTAAAATAAATCCTAACCTAAGTAACAATTAAACCTAACACTACACTATCAATAAATAAATTAAATAAACTACCTACAATTATCTACAATTAAACCTAACACTACATTATCAATAAATAAATTAAATAAAATACCTACAATTACCTACAATTAAACCTAACACTACACTATCAATAAATTAATTAAATACAATACCTACAAATAACTACAATTAAATAAACTAACTAAAGTACAAAAAATAAAAAAGAACTAAGTTACAAAGAATAAAAAAATATTTACAAACATTAGAAAAATATTACAACAATTTTAAACTAATTACACCTACTCTAAGCCCCCTAATAAAATAACAAAGACCCCCAAAATAAAAAAATGCCCTACCCTATTCTAAATTAAAAAAGTTCAAAACTCTTTTACCTTACCAGCCCTGAAAATGGCCATTTGCGGGGCATGCCCCAAATAATTCAGCTCTTTTGCCTGTAAAAAAAAAATGCAATACCCCCCCCAACATTACAACCCACCACCCACATACCCCTAATCTAACCCAAAACCCCCTTAAATAAACCTAACACTAAGCCCCTGAAGATCTTCCTACCTTATCTTCACCATGCCAGGTTCACCGATCGCTCCAGGCTCCGAAATCTTCATCCAAGCCCAAGCGGGGGCTGGCGATCCATAATCCGGCTGAAATCTTCCATCAAGCGGCGGCTGAAGAGGTCCAGAAGAGGCTCCAAAGTCTTCATCCTATCCGGGAAGAAGAGGAGATCCGGACCGGCAACCATCTTGATCCAAGCGGCATCTTCTATCTTCATCCGATGATGAACGGCTCCATCTTGAAGACCACCAGCGCAGATCCACCTTCTTCTTGCGACGTCCAACTGAAGAATGAAGGTTCCTTTAAGGGACGTCATCCAAGATGGCATCCCTTGAATTCCGATTGGCTGATAGGATTCTATCAGCCAATCGGAATTAAGGTAGGAAAATTTTGATTGGCTGATGGAATCAGCCAATCAGAATCAAGTTCAATCCGATTGGCTGATCCGATCAGCCAATCAGATTGAGCTTGCATTCTATTGGCTGTTCTGATCAGCTAAGAGAATGCGAGCTCAATCTGATTGGCTGATCGGATCAGCCAATTGGATTGAACTTGATTCTGATTGGTTCAGCCAATCAGAATTTTCCTACCTTAATTCCGATTGGCTGATAAACCTTCATTCTTCAGTTGGACGTCGCAAGAAGAAGATGGATCCGCGCTGGTGGTCTTCAAGATGGAGCCATTCATCATCGGATGAAGATAGAAGATGCCGCTTGGATCAAGATGGTTGCCGGTCCGGATCTCCTCTTCTTCCCGGATAGGATGAAGACTTTGGAGCCTCTTCTGGACCTCTTCAGCCGCCGCTTGATAGAAGATTTCAGCCGGATTATGGATCACCAGCCCCCGCTTGGGCTTGGATGAAGATTTCGGAGCCTGGAGCGAACCTGACATGGTGAAGATAAGGTAGGAAGATCTTCAGGGGCTTAGTGTTAGGTTTATTTAAGGGGGGTTTGGGTTAGATTAGGGGTATGTGGGTGGTGGGTTGTAATGTTGGGGGGGTATTGCATGTTTTTTTTTACAGGCAAAAGAGCTGAATTATTTGGGGCATGCCCCGCAAATGGCCCTTTTCAGGGCTGGTAAGGTAAAAGAGATTTGAACTTTTTTAATTTAGAATAGGGTAGGGCATTTTTTTATTTTGGGGGTCTTTGTTATTTTATTAGGGGGCTTAGAGTAGGTGTAATTAGTTTAAAATTGTTGTAATATTTTTCTAATGTTTGTAAATATTTTTTTATTTTTTGTAACTTAGTTCTTTTTTATTTTTTGTACTTTAGTTAGTTTATTTCATTGTAGTTATTTGTAGGTATTGTATTTAATTAATTTGTTGATAGTGTAGTGTTAGGTTTAATTGTAACTTAGGTTAGGATTTATTTTACAGGTAATTTTTTAATTATTTTAACTATTTTAGCTATTAAATAGTTATTAACTATTTAATAGCTATTGTACCTGGTTAAAATAAATACAAAGTTGCCTGTAAAATAAATATTAATCCTAAAATAGCTACAATATAATTATAATTTATATTGTAGCTATATTAGGGTTTATTTTACAGGTAAGTATTTAGCTTTAAATAGGAATAATTTATTTAATAAGAGTTAATTTATTTTGTTAGATTTAAATTATATTTAATTTAGGGGGTGTTAGGGTTAGGGTTAGACTTAGCTTTAGGGGTTAATAAATTTATTATAGTAGCGGCGAGATCCGGTCGGCAGATTAGGGGTTAATAAGTGTAGGTAGCTGGCGGCGACATTGTGGGGGGCAGATTAGGGGTTAATAAATATAATATAGGGGTCGGCGGTGTTAGGGGCAGCAGATTAGGGGTACATAACTATAATGTATGTTGCGGCAGTGTACGGAGCGGCAGATTAGGGGTTAATAATAATATGCAGGTGTCAGCGATAGCGGGGGCGGCAGATTAGGGGTTAATAAATATAACATAGTGTGAAAGGTGTACTCAGGCGCCAACAATACTGAGGCTAAGGTTAAAAATGAGGATTTATTACATATAATTTACTCACAAAATATACATGTACATATACATATAAAGCTGCATGGATCCACGCTAAAATAGTCTAAAAATTAGTCTAAAAATTATTATAAAAACAATCTAAGAACAATCTACTATAGAAGTGAGGAACAGACTGTTAAGTGTGTCCCAATGCGATACAATTTGTCCCTAAAAGTTACTAAGGGACTAAAATAAAATCAGTGATAGTTACATAGTGATTGTGAGTGACCTTGTGAAAAATGTTAAATTGAAACAGATAAAACAAAGTGTAAAATCGATGAAACAATCCAAATCTTGGAAAATGTGGAAAATAATAATAAAGTTGAAAGTGTACGGTGCCCCTAAAAAAGGGGGGGTGCTGAAAATCTGAAAAGTTCAAAAAATTGGTCCAAACAAATTCCAATGTAATTCCAAAAAAATATATATGGTAGTAAATCCAAAACAATTCTGTGGTGTGTCTTAAATGTGTCCTAAATGATTTACAGAGGTCCTGTGAGTGTCCAAGAAAAATAAAAGTCAAAGTAGAAGTCAATTTACTCTGTACTTGTCCGGTGTGAAATATCGTTCAGTGCACACAAAAAATAACAAAAAATAGAGCAGAAAAAATAGCCAAAAATAAATAATAAAATAAAAATAACAGAAAAAAACCTGCGAAGAGAGGATGAGACACAATGTGTAAAACCTTTACAGAAATATCCTCCTAATGGAATAGAGCTTACCAGGTCTACGCGTTTCGGCCTCTCCTAGGCCTTTATCAAGACCCTTGATAAAGGCCTAGGAGAGGCCGAAACGCGTAGACCTGGTAAGCTCTATTCCATTAGGAGGATATTTCTGTAAAGGTTTTACACATTGTGTCTCATCTTCTCTTCGCAGGTTTTTTTCTGTTATTTTTATTTTATTATTTATTTTTGGCTATTTTTTCTGCTCTATTTTTTGTTATTTTTTGTGTGCACTGAACGATATTTCACACCGGACAAGTACAGAGTAAATTGACTTCTACTTTGACTTTTATTTTTCTTGGACACTCACAGGACCTCTGTAAATCATTTAGGACACATTTAAGACACACCACAGAATTGTTTTGGATTTACTACCATATATATTTTTTTGGAATTACATTGGAATTTGTTTGGACCAATTTTTTGAACTTTTCAGATTTTCAGCACCCCCCCTTTTTTAGGGGCACCGTACACTTTCAACTTTATTATTATTTTCCACATTTTCCAAGATTTGGATTGTTTAATCGATTTTACACTTTGTTTTATCTGTTTCAATTTAACATTTTTCACAAGGTCACTCACAATCACTATGTAACTATCACTGATTTTATTTTAGTCCCTTAGTAACTTTTAGGGACAAATTGTATCGCATTGGGACACACTTAACAGTCTGTTCCTCACTTCTATAGTAGATTGTTCTTAGATTGTTTTTATAATAATTTTTAGACTAATTTTTAGACTATTTTAGCGTGGATCCATGCAGCTTTATATGTATATGTACATGTATATTTTGTGAGTAAATTATATGTAATAAATCCTCATTTTTAACCTTAGCCTCAGTATTGTTGGCGCCTGAGTACACCTTTCACATTTCTGTTTTCACCTAGTGGTAGCTAGGTACCACTTTCTCAGGCATATAAGGTTTGGTTGGCGCTGGGATATACCCCCCCCCTTCTCACTCTAAATATAACATAGTGGTCTGCGATGTTAGGGGCAGCAGATTAGGGGTACATAGGGATATCGTAGCTGGCGGCGGTGTACGGAGCGGCAGATTAGGGGTTAATAATAATATGCAGGGGTCAGCAATAGCGGGGGTGGCAGATTAGGGGTTAATAAGTGTAAGGTTAGGGGTGTTTAGACTCAGGGTTCATGTTAGGGTGTTAGGTGCAGACATAGGAAGTGTTTCCCCATAGGAAACAATGGGGCTGCGTTAGGAGCTGAACGCTGCTTTTTTGCAGGTGTTAGGTTTTTTTTCAGCTCAAACTGCCCCATTGTTTTCTATGGGGGAATCGTGCACGAGCACGTTTTTGAAGCTGGCCGCGTCCGTAAGCAACGCTGGTATCTAGAGTTGCAGTGGCGGTAAATATGCTATACGCTCCTTTTTTGGAGCCTAACGCAGCCCTTCTGTGAACTCTAAATACCAGCGGTATTTAAAAGGTGCGGGAGAAAAAAAGCCAGAGTAGCTAACGCACCCCTTTGGCCGCAGAACTCTAAATCTAGCCGTATGTTAATAACTCTCGGCTAGATTAAGAGTTCTGCAGGCCAAAGGGGTGCGTTAGCTACGCGTGCTTTTTTTCTCCCACATCTTTTAAATACCGCTGGTATTTAGAGTTCACAGAAGGGCTGCGTTAGGCTCCAAAAAGGGAGCGTATAGCATATTTATCGCCACTGCAACTCTCGATACCAGCGGTGCTTACGGACGCGGTATCGAGATGTTCCGATCAGCCAATAGAATGCGAACTCAATCTGATTGGCTGATCAGATCAGCCAATCGGATTGAACTTGATTCTGATTGGCTGATTCCATCAGCCAATCAGAATTTTCCTACCTTAATTCCGATTGGCTGATAGAATCCTATCAGCCAATTGGAATTCGACGGACGCCATCTTGGATGACGTCATTTAAAGGAACCGTCATTCGGCGAGTAGGTGTCGGTAGAAGAGGTTGGATCCGCGTCGGCTGGAAGATGATGGCTCCGGAAGAAAGAAGATTGAAGATGCCGTTGATAGAAGACTTCAGCCGGATCATGGACCTCTTCAGCTCCCGCTTGGATGAAAACTTCAGCCGGATCATGGACATCTTCAGCCCCCCGCTTGGGCTTGGATCAAGACATCGGAGCCAGGATGGATCGGTGTAATACCCGGCGAGGTGAAGATAAGGTAGGAAGATCTTCAGGGGCTTAGTGTTAGGTTTATTTAAGGGGGGTTTGGGTTAGATTAGGGGTATGTGGGTGGTGGGTTGTAATGTTGGGGGGTATTGTATGTGTTTTTTTTACAGGCAAAAGAGCTGAATTCTTTGGGGCATGCCCCGCAAAGGGCCCTTTTCAGGGCTGGTAAGGTAAAAGAGCTTTGAACTTTTTTAATTTAGAATAGGGTAGGGCATTTTTTTTATTTTGGGGGTCTTTGTTATTTTATTAGAGGGCTTAGAGTAGGTGTAATTAGTTTAAAATTGTTGTAATATTTTTCTAATGTTTGTAAATATTTTTTTATTTTTTGTAACTTAGTTCTTTTTTATTTTTTGTACTTTTGTTAGTTTATTTCATTGTATTTATTTGTAGATATTGTATTTAATTAATTTATTGATAGTGTAGTGTTAGGTTTAATTGTAGATAATTGTAGGTAGTTTATTTAATTTATTTATTGATAGTGTAGTGTTAGGTTTAATTGTAGATAATTGTAGGTATTGTTTTTAATTAATTTTTGATAGTGTAGTATTAGGTTTAATTGTAACATAGGTTAGGATTTATTTTACAGGTAATTTTGTAATTATTTTAACTAGGTAACTATTTAATAGTTATTAACTATTTAATAGCTATTGTACCTGGTTAAAATAATTACAAAGTTGCCTGTAAAATAAATATTAATCCTAAAATAGCTACAATATAATTATTATTTATATTGTAGCTATATTAGGGTTTATTTTACAGATAAGTATTTAGCTTTAAATAGGAATAATTTATTTAATAAGAGTTAATTTATTTCGTTAGATTTAAATTATATTTAATTTAGGGGGGTGTTAGGGTTAGGGTTAGACTTAGCTTTAGGGGTTAATACATTTATTATAGTAGCGGTGAGATCCGGTCGGCAGATTAGGGGTTAATAATTGTAGGTAGGTGGAGGCGACGTTGGGGGCGGCAGATTAGGGGTTAATACATATAATATAGGGGTCGGCGGTGTTAGGGGCAGCAGATTAGGGGTACATAGGGATAATGTAGCTGGCGGCGGTGTACAGAGCGGCAGATTAGGGGTTAAACATTTTTAATAGAGTGGCGGCGATGTGGGGGGACCTCGGTTTAGGGGTGTATAGGTAGTTTATGGGTGTTAGTGTACTTTAGAGCACAGTAGTTAAGAGCTTTATAAACCGGCGTTAGCCCAGAAAGCTCTTAACTACTGACTTTTTTTCTGCGGTTGGAGTTTTGTCGTTAGATTTCTAACGCTCACTTCAGCCACGACTCTAAATACCGGCGTTAGAAAGATCCCATTGAAAAGATAGGATACGCGAATGGCGTAGGGGGATCTGAGGTATGGAAAAGTCGCGGCTGTAAAGTGAGCGTTAGACCCTTTCCTGACTGACTCCAAATACCAGCGGGCGGTAAAAACCAGCGTTAGGACCCTCTAACGCTGGTTTTGATGGCTATCGCCCAACTCTAAATCTAGGTCTAAGTTTGTGATGCAAATGATGACTACAATTGTATTTTCTTTAAGCCTCAATAAAAATATATTAAAAAAAATACATATATTTAAAATTACACTGAATTCTGATTTTCTAGACGTGTGGTGGTTTATATTACAAAAACTAAACAAAAAAACATAAAATAGTTGTACCAAAAGTCCTTTTTACATTATTTTCACTTCATTCATACTGTGGCGATCATTTCATTGCTTTATAGACACAAAAACCCATTATTTGAATTGTGAAACCTCACTCTTTCAAATTTGGGGTATTATGGTACAATATAATGGTGTGCATATTTTGGGGTGCAAGGGACCCTTTTATAGACCAGAAAACTGTAAAAGGCACCCAGTTTACAGGTGATTGCTATTTCTATGGCAATCATATGCTATTTATAGATGCATGAGACAATATATTTGATTATGGGAAATCCCTTCTAATGCAGAGGAATCCTAAAATAGGAAACAGACAGAGGCGCCTCTAAGTGTGATATAATCAGGGTAAGGAGTAGGGAAATACAAAAATGACCACTCACATGTAGAAAAGCACACGATAGTGCTAGTTAGGCAGGCCGAGACTTCTGAGCCGTTCAGCTGACTCCACTTCCAGCATGTCTGGTCACAGAAAGTGGCGGCAGGTAAGTTCCATTAGGTACCAATCCACAGACTCCACACTCTGTCTCACATCCCACCGATATAAAGGTAGCAACTCTAGGTCTTTCACCGGGGGATATCACCAGTGTAGGAAACAAGGGAACAAAGCTGCAGTGGCAGAATTTACTGTGGTGGAAACCTCCAATGATCAACGTGGCAGAAGATAGTTAAAAACATTTATTATTAAAAAACAGTGATGCATATCTCGGCGATCAACGCTGTTTCATTAGACTGTAATTTTACAACATAACCACTTTCCATTTAAATCTCCCCGCTCCAATCAAAACTGACAAGGCAAAGGGATACGCCTCCTTCTGTGACAAAAAACAGGTGCTCAGCATACAATGTATATTGCTAGATACATATATGACGATACAGTGTTTTAAGGAGTTAACAAGTCATTAGAGGATCAAGTGAGTGGATAGTGTATCTAAACACCACCAACTCCAACCCACGTGTTATGTGGAAAGCAATATGTAACACTGCGGGATAAGAGTGATCAAAAGAGTGTGAATAAAATCTAAAAGTGTGTGAATTAAAAAAACTCTTAATTGAATTGTGAAACCTCACTCTTTCAAATTTGTGGCATTATGATACAATATAATGGTGTGCATATTTTGGGATGCAAGGGACCCTTTTATAGCGCAGAAAACTGTAAAAGGCACCCAGTTTACAGGTGATTGCTATTTCTATGGCAATCACATGCTATTTATAGATGCATAAGACAATATATTTGATTATGAGCAATCCCCTCTTATATGTGAGGTGTACTGTGTGTGTGTATGTATGTGTATTGTATGCTTTACAAAACTGTAAAGAGAGGTGATAGGACCAACTCTTAAAAAGAATACACATATAGCACTCAAAGGGCATAGAACAGTGAGTTATATAGCTAATAGAAGTACAACTAGCGTACCAACATGTGTGTAACAATGGGAGAACAGCACAAACGTTATTAAAATATAACTTTTATTTACTTTCAACCTTTGTAGTCACAACAAAATGCCAGATTTCAAAGTAATTCATTCACCCAATCCAAAGTCAAAAGCATCAAAAAGTACAACCTTGCATATTAAATTTAACCCTCAGTTATCTGCACATTGAATAACAAAATATAATTAACATAAATAAGAAAGACACAAAGGTTAAGAAGCAGATATCAAATCTTACAATCCAGAGAGGGGATTACAAGATCTCTCTTGTTAAGAGATACCATTGACATATAGAAGCAAAAAAATCATCATATTACTAATCACTAAAGGGACAGTCTAGTCAAAATCAAACTTTCATGATTCATATAGGGCCTTTTGATTTTAAACAACTTTCCCATTTACTTTTATAATCAAATTTGCTTTGTTTTCTTGGTATTCTTTATTAAAGCTAACTCTAGGTAGGCTCATAAGCTAATTTCTGAGCCTTTGAAGGCCATATATTATTTTGGTGCATTCTGACAGTTTTTTCACAGCTAAAGAGCGCTAGCTTATTTGTGCCATAAAGATAACATTATGCTCACTCCCGTTGAGTTATTTATGAAGCAGCACTGATTGGCTAAAATTCAAGTATGTCAAAAGAACTGAAATAAGGGAGCAGTCTGCAGAGGCTTAGATACAAGTTAATGAAATAGTTAAAATGTATATTAATATAACAGTGATGGTTATGCAAAACTAGGAATGGGTAATAAAGGGATTATCTATCTTTTTAACCCCTTAATGACCAAGGATGTATCAGGCATGTCCTACAAAAAACAGTTGTTAATGACCAAGGACGTGCCTGGTACATCCTTAGGGGTTTCAAGCGGTGGAAGCGATTGTGATTGCTTCCAGCCACTTTCAGGGTATTGCAGCGATGCCTCTATATTGAGGCATCGTACAATACCCTTTCCTAAGCAACCAATGCAGAGAGAGCCACTCTGTGCCAATCGTTGGTGGCGTTGGAGGGCTTGGAGGGAGGCGGGTGGACGACCTATCGCTGGAGACGGTGGGAGGGGGCGCAAAGGGAGTGTGAAGGGGACATGAAGGGGTGCAAGACCATTACGCCACGCTACATGTCATTGATCATGGCAGCGGGAAGGAGGGAGGAGGGGGAAGGAAGAGAGGGGGATCCTATGTGGGATCCATGTTTGTAAAGGGATGTGGGAGGAGGGAGGGGGTTTACTAATGAGGGGGGCAGCTACACTACAAAAAAATAGTTTTATATTATTTTTTACAAAAAACCCCCAATATTTTATAGCAAACTGGATACTGGCAGACAGCTGCTAGTACCTAAGATGGCGGCAAATAGGTAGAGGATGGATGGTTAGAGATCTGTTTGGTGAGGCTCAGGGAGGTTGGGTGGTAAGGGGGATCCTATACTGCAGAAATTATACAATAAAAAAACTAATAAAAACAAAAACCCTTTTATTTTAGTACTGGCAGATTTCTGCCAGTACTTAAGATGGCGGTAAAAATTGTGAGGTGGGGGAGGGAAGAGAGCTGTTTTAAAGGGGTCAGGGAGGGATCAGGGGGTGGGATGTGTCAGGTGGGAGGCTGATCTCTACACTAAAGCTAAAATTAACCCTGCAAGCTACCTAAGTAACCCCTTCACTGCTGGGCATAATACAAGTGTGGTGCGCAGAAGCATTTAGCAAACTTCTAATTACCAAAAAGAAATGCCAACGAGAAGCATTTACAACCATTTGTGCCATAATTGCACAAGCTGTTTGTAAATAATTTCAGTGAAAAAACTAAAGTTAGTGAAGAAGTTAAAAATTTTGTTTATTTGATCGCATTTGGTGGTGAAAGGGTGGCATGAAATATACCAAAATGAACCTAGATCAATACTTTGGGTTGTCTACTAAAAAAAAATATATACATGTGAAGGGTTTTTCAGGGATTTCTGACAGATATCCGTGTTACAATGTAACTATTGCTAATTTGGAAAAAAAATGGTTTGGAAATAGCAAAGTGCTACTTGTACTTATTGCCCTATAACTTGCAAAAAAAGCAAAGAACATGTAAGCATTGGGTATTTCTAAACTCAGGACAAAATTTAGAAACTATTTAGAATGAGTGTTTTTTGGTGGTTGTAAATGTGTAACCGATTTTGGGGGTCAAAGTTAGAAAAAGTGTGTTTCCATTTTTTATCATATTTTATATATTTTTTTATAATAGATTATATGATATGATGAAAATAATGGTATATTTAGAAAGTCCATTTAATGGTGAGAAAAACAGTATATAATATGTGTGGGTACAGTAAATGAGTAAGAGGAATATTACAGCTAAACACAAACACAGCAGAAATGTAAAAATAGCCCTGATCCTTAAAGGGACAGTATACTATAAAATTGTTTTTCCCTTAATGTGTTTCCAATTACTTTTTTTTACCAGCTGCAGAGTATAACATGTATGAGATTTGCTTTTTTAAGGCTTATTTGTGTATATGAATTAGCTGATTTTGTGTTTTGAAGCCACAACCTAATAAAATGGGTTGAGCTTGTAGGTATAATCAGATCTCATTACTGTATCACATTGTGAACATATACCTGCTTCCTTATCTTATATATGTCCATAAATCAATCACCAATACTTGGAGAGAACAATGGAAAATCAACATTGTATTACCTTATCTCTTCTATAACCCACTGGGAGTGTAATTTCTTCTACTGGCTGTGATTACATAGCTTGGCCTTGAGACCAAAAACTTTGAGGATAGGTGGGGATACCACAGGCTAAATAAACTATTTCAAATTCCAATATAAGGGTAATAGAAATACTTGTAAACAATTTAATACACTCCAGCAGGTAAAATTGATAATTGGGAACAAATTAAAGGGTAGAAAATCTTTGAGTAAACTTTCCCTTTAACGGTAAGAAAAATGGTCACTAAGGGGTTAAACAATAAATATTCTGAGGTAGAATGTCCCTTTAAACTCATTGCCATTTATTAAGCTTTGAAATAGTGGCTTCCTCTTTGAAACCCCCCTACAAATGAACCTAACATTTATAAGCAAAAACATTAAAAAAAACATACTTATCATAACATAAAAATTAAAAACTATCAAAATAAAAATTGCATTCTTAATAGACCTACCCACAAGGTTATTGGAAAATTTAGACTTAGGGATCTGCTCACAAAATCTCACCTGCAACTGACAAATTGCTTTAAAAAAAGATTAGATTGGTTCATGATAGGTGCTAGTTGCTTGTCAAAAGTTGTACTATCTAAAAACTCCTTTAAAAAAAAACATAAAGCCATGCAGTTATTGTAAAGGGGTTGAAATTGTTGCACATTTGTACTTAAAGGGACACTAAACGCACATTTTTTTCTTTAATGATTCAGATAGAGCATGCAATTTTAAGCAACTTTCTAATTTACTCCTATTATGAATTTTTCTTCATTCTCTTGCTATCTTTATTTAAAAAGCAGGAATTTGATGCATAGGAGCTTGTCCATTTTTGGTTGAGAACCTGGGTTATGCTTACTTATTGGTGGGTAAATGTCAGCCTCCAATAAGCAAGCGCTATCCATGGTGCTGAACCGAAAATGGGCTGGCTGCTAAGATTTACATTAATTTATTATTATTATTATCGGTTATTTGTGCCAACAGATTCCGCAGCGCTATATTCATTATTTTCAAATAAAGATAGCAAGATAATGAAAATGATTATAAGAGTAAATTAGAAAGTTGCTTAAAATTGCATGATCTATCTGAATCATGAAAGAAAAAAATTGGGTTCAATGTCCCTTTAAATAAAATACTTTATAATAAGTAATATTATGTATGTAATCAAATAAAACTATTTGTGTACAAAAACAAAGCTTATACATCACTTTTTTATAAAGTTTAAATTATCCTGAAAGCAGCTGTAATGATGCCCATAAAAGTCTATGTAAATGCAGCTACCGCACCACATCCAATTGTGAAGCGGTTGCACCAATTCATTTTAATATTTCTAGGATTTTTAATCTGCATAATACTTTGCCCGCTGGGCTAGGGGTAGTTTGCATACTGACCTCAATTAAAATTTAAGTCCCTCGGCTGCTGCTCCATTTGTACACCTTGAAACTTCTTCGATGTGGAGCACAGATAGTAACGCACGAACGGAGAAAGGGAGCTGTATATGCACATGCGTCAGTCATTAGGCACTTCTTTTGTGCATGTGGGCCGCCATGATGTTTCTATCTAGGTAGAACATCATTATAGGTCAAACATAATGACTATTATTATAGGTTTGGCACAATTAGAAATTTGTATGAGAGATATTCATTGCCAACCTTTATTAACATATAAAATAGATTCAAATGAGGATTGTTTTTTATTTTTTAAATTTGAGTTTACCTTTAAAATGTCTTCTATGGCTAATTAGGGTTGCTCAGGCTTCACAAGCCTGTTTTCCACATATCAGTTCTCAAAATTGGAAAACTTTTCAGCTTTAAATCATTGGAAAAAGGGCAAAATAAATAAGAAGTGCTATAATACCACAAGTAAATTTACATTTTATATTAAATTCTCAGTGTTACCTGTCCCTTTTAATTATGGCCAAAAATATAAAGACACCACTGATTATTGAGTTCATGTGATTCAGCCACACCTATTGCTACTACTCTAGTTAGCATGCACAGATCCCTGACCTCTCGCCCAATATTAGTGCCTAATCTCACAAATGCTCTTTTGGTTGAATGGGCGCAAATTCCCAAAGACATACCCCTCAAATCTTGTAATAAACCTTTCCAGAAGATTAGATTTCCAACAAGCTTATTATAGGTATGATAGTCATGTTGAGGTTGATTTATCAAAGGATACGCAGCTCTACGACTACAGGTTCTCACAAGAGAACCTACAGTCCATATGCGAATTTCAATCTCCCTGGTCTCGTGATTGGCTGTGCACGGGCAGGGGGCGGCGTTGCACAAGAGCGCAAAATTGCGTTCTTGTGCAATGCTGAATTCCAGCAGCGGAATTAAGCCCGCCGGAGGCGAGCTGCGGTGACAGGGCACATATGTACATCCCTGTCCGCCAGAGCATGATAAATCAACCCCTTAGTGTATCTTCATGAAATGGGCCCATCCATTTGATAACATATAAATCCCTAAATTATAATTATATGATAACAGCAGGTAATTCTTAATACTACATACCTTTCCCTGTAAAAATATTTTAAAAAGTTAGAATGTAAACTTGGAAAACCTTGCATTAGTATATGTTTCTCAACTTTATCAAAGAACCATATTTGCTTAGTTTAGTAGTAGGCAGGGGATACATAGACCTTATGATCTATGCTAGATGAAATAGCATTTCCATTTAAATAACGCATGTTCATTTAATAACTTTCTTTGTAAAGGTATGAAATACAAGTAGGTTACAATTTTATCAGGAGTAATTACATTTCAAAACTCTTGCTTCTCAAAGCTCACATTTTATGTCAGAAACAGATTTTTCCTAATTGCCTCAATTTTGAGAAAATTACTTTTTAGAATCCTCTACCATACCGTAGCATTTGAATCCTTTAATATGAAATAACTGACATAATTCCATATATTATGGAATGTAAATCTTCTATGCTATGTAGTGTGTTTAATACTTTGAAATGTCAGACCACTGATTTTATATAAGGGAATAAAAAACACGATAAATGGTTTATGATACATAACAAAAGAACATGATATAATTTGAGAAAGAATTTTTGTAATTTTTAAAGCATTCTTAAATGAAAAAGAGAGGCATACAAATAAAATAACTAAATGTTATCTATTTCACACATAAAAAAGTAGTAGGCACGCTAAGTTAAGAATAAGAGGAACACCATTAAAAAGTGGACATGGAATTTTCGTTCATGATTCAAAAAGAATGCACAAATTAAAAAAAAAAAAAAATTACAAATTTATTTTTGTTTTTTTGGTATCCTTTGTTGAAGAACATACTAAGCTTAGAAGTGTGAATGTTCCTATAGCAGTATTTGGCAGCTGTTTTGCATTAAACTTTAAATAATGCTATACATTGTGCAAACACTGCTGCCATCTAATGTTAAAAATTGTATAATATTATTAAAAGTGGTTTTGTAAAACTTCAACAAAAAAGTATATAGTTAAAGGGACAGTCAGCACCAGAATTTTTGTTGTTTAAAAAGATAGATAATCCCTTTATTATCCATTCCCCATTTTAATAACCAACATAGTTATAATAATACACGTTTTACCTCTGTTATTACCTTGTATCTATGCCTCTGCAGACAGGCCCCTTATTTCAGTTATTTTGACAGACTTGCATTTTAGTCAATCAATGCTCACTCCTAGGTAACTTCACGTGCATGAGCTCAATGTTATCTATATGAAGCACATGAACTAACGCCCTCTAGTGGTGAAAAACTGTCAAAATGCATTCAAGGTCTAAGAAATTAGCGTATGAACCCCTCCTAGCCTTCAACTAATAATACAAAGAGAACAAAGCAAAATTGGTGATAAAAGTGATAAAAAGTAAATTGGAAAGTTGTTTAAAATTATAAAAACAAATTAGAAGAAGGCGCCCATAGCATAATATGTTCACATAACACAAAGGAGCAAGTAAGTATAACAAATTACACTCACATTTAGTGAAGCACTTTCATACGGGAGGAGAGTTAGCCAGACTACTCAATAAATATCTGGCCCGCGAGTATAGCACTTGAAAGTGCTTCACTAAATGTGAGTGTAATTTGTTATACTTACTTGATCCTTTGTGTTATGTGAACATATTACGCTATGGGTGCCTTCTTCTAATTTGTTTTTAGGATTTCTGAAAAGTGATTGGCCATCTCACTCCAGAAGAGCTGCCCGCCCACCTATTTCCACATTGTTGGCTGTAGATCGGTGGACTGTATTTTTTCGCCACAATATTCCATCTCCAAGGGGATTGAAGGGTTGATGAGAACCCACTCCCAAGAAACTTTTAATATTAATTAGATTTTATTATTTATTACAATTTTATATCAATAGAGAATTAGATATTTCATAGCTAAACTTTAGTGTTTATCTAGAATAATTTTGTATTGTATATGGTGCACCTATCATCTTCCTGTATTTGGTTGACTTATTTTATAATTGCTTAAAATTACATGCCCTATTTGAATCATGAAAGTTTATTTTGGACTTGACTGTCCCTTTAAGTATCTGACAAATAAATGAGGCCTGTACCATATAAATCAATAACATGGACTAAAGCTCCTACAAACCCCTTCTATAGTACTGTTAGGCACTGATATGAGAAACATCGCCAGACCAACGGAAAAATGTCTTTTTGTCAGGCTCACCACCACTCAATCTGACAATATGGTCAAATAAAAGGGTAGCACCTGCCAAATGCCGGGGAGTGGCGATGTGTCTCTGATAGGATATAATGGGGAGCGATACTTCAGCAAAACATCACCGATATCGCTATTCCCCAGCACTTTTTGCGGGTGGTGGAGTGTATTTGAATTGTTCCTATGCAGCCCAGACAGGACACTCACTGAAATAAAATAAATTTTCTGTGCTGGAACACGTCAAATAATGCCTGTGTGACCTTACTTTCCTTAAACCTACACTACCTTTCTTACACTGAAAAGTCTTGTCACTGAAAGGTGGTAAGAGAAACATGGCTGACACTCTATTTATAACCTGCACTTCAGAGATTGGAATATATTGCACTGCTGGCGATGTATCCCAATCAAAGTGCATATTACTACCCTGGAATGCCCGGCTAACTCCCACTAAACGCCTACACCTACGTCATATTTTAGCTATGCTCCCCCTGGAATACCCAGATAACTCCCTAATACCGCTTACACCTACGTCATGTCTTAGCTATACTCCCAGCTAACTCAGACAGACTGTCTACACCTGCTTCATGTCTTTCCTATTCTCCCCCTGGAACACCCAGCTAACTCCCACAGAATGCCTACACCTGTGTCATGTCTGCAATCTACCTGACTAATTTAGTATAAATAAAACAAAAACTCCCCTTTATTACAAAAAGAAAGTTGTTGCTACATTTATATACAATGTTAAAATGATATGCATTGGCATGTATTATGCATATTATTTTAAGTAATGGAGATAATTTAAACTGTAGTTAGTTATTTTTGCTTGTTATCTCCCTAAATTAAATGGGAAAGAAATCCAAGCATTAAGGCACCTACATTGTATAGATATTAAAAACCTACACTAAAAATCTTCCTTTATTAATGCTACTATTCTCTACATATAATAATTTTGGTTTCACCACAACTGCTTGTTTTCAAATTCTTTGTTGAAATTGTCTATTGTGTAATATATGTGTTTGTTGGAGTGGGAGAGATGGTAGGTTTCTAAACGTGATATCAGATTTTGTACATCATTGGCCATATGTAGCCTGTAATCTACCCTTCACTGCTTTGATTGGCACCTGTCGAGCTGTCTGCGGCCGGGGCAGCACGTGCAGGTTAGTGATGTCGCGAACCTAAACATTTGGGTTCGCGAACTGCGAACGCAAACTCCCGCAAAAGTTTGCGGCGAACCCCCATTGACTTCAATGGGCAGGCGAATTTTAAAACCCACAGGGACTCTTTCTGGCCACAATAGTGATGGGAAAGTTGTTTCAAGAGGACTAACACCTGGACTGTGGCGTGCCGGAGGGGGATCCATGGCAAAACTCCCATGGAAAATTACATAGTTGATGCAGAGTCTGGTTTTAATCCATAAAGGGCATAAATCACCTAACATTCCTAAATTGTTTGGAATAACATGCTTTAAAACATCAGGTATGATGTTGTATCAATCAGGTAGTGTAAGGGTTACGCCCACTTCACAGTGACAGACCAAACTCCAGCAGCGGGTACAACATCATCATCATCACACCGTACGTCCATGTGTGTAATACTGCCTGACTGTGACATATCCCTGTTATCTACATCCTCTGGCAATAATGGTTGTGCATCCCTCATTTCTTCTAACTGATGTGTAAATAACT
Organism: Bombina bombina; assembly: GCF_027579735.1. Classification (NCBI taxonomy): domain Eukaryota; kingdom Metazoa; phylum Chordata; class Amphibia; order Anura; family Bombinatoridae; genus Bombina; species Bombina bombina. The sequence goes on along the minus strand of NC_069501.1, from coordinate 325,323,195 downwards.
CCTATGACAGATCAAGTGAAGGGGCTGTGGTGCTAGTGTTGGTGGTGGTGGCAGGCGGGCGAGTGGTAACTTGAGAGGTGCTGCCCGAAGCTAAGCTGGAGGAGGATGGTGCGTCAAGGTTCGGAGCAGAAGCTATAGTAGATTGGGTGCCCTGTGTTAAAAAGTCAACTATGTCCTCAGAACTTTTCGAGTTCATCGTACGTGGCCTCTGAACACTGGGCATTATTCTAGGGCCAAAGGGAATCACAGCACCACGACCACGACGGCACCTGCGGGGTGGCCTGCCTCTGTCTGTCATTTTTTTTTAAATGTACACTTATACTACTATTAAACAAGATATGAGTGGTGCCACTGGGCAAGTCGGCACAGTATACGCTGTGAGCCTGACACAAAAAAGCAGACTGATGTTTCACAGTCCAAAAAGTTTTTTTTTTTTAAATGTACACTTACACTACTATTAAACAAGATATGAGTGGTGGCACTGGGCAAGTGGGCACAGTATACGCTGTGAGCCTGACACAAAAAAGCAGACTGATGTTTCACAGTCCAAAAAGTTTTTTTTTTTTTACATGTACACTTACACTACTATTAAACAAGATATGAGTGGTGGCACTGGGCAAGTGGGCACAGTATATGCTGTGAGTCTGACACAAAAAAGCAGACTGATGTTTCACAGTCCAAAAAGTTTTTATTTTTTTAAATGTACACTTACACTACTATTAAACAAGATATGAGTGGTGGCACTGGCCAAGTGGGCACAGTATACGCTGTGAGCCTGACACAAAAAAGCAGACTGATGTTTCACAGTCCAAAAATTTTTTTTTTAAATGTACACTTACACTACTATTAAACAAGATATGAGTGGTGGCACTGGGCAAGTGGGCACAGTATATGCTGTGAGCCTGTCACACACGCTGGCAGGCAGGCAACTGCAATTAGATTACACAAGCAGACTGATGTTTCACAGTCAAAAAAGTTTTTTTTTTTTAAATTTACACTACTGTTACACCAGATATGAGTGGTGGCACTGGGCAAGTGGGCACAGTATACGCTGTGAGCCTGGCAGACACTCTGGCAGGCAGGCAACTGCAATTAGATTACACAAGCAGACTGATGTTTCACAGTCCAAAAAGTTTTTTTTTTTTTAAATTTACACTACTGTTACACCAGATATGAGTGGTGGCACTGGGCAAGTGGGCCTGGCACACACGCTGGCAGGCAGGCAACTGCAATTAGATTACACAAGCAGACTGATGTTTCACAGTCAAAAATGTTTTTTTTTTTTAAAAATTACACTACTGTTACACCAGATATGAGTGGTGGCACTGGGCAAGTTTGCACAGTATACGCTGTGAGCCTGGCACACACGCTGGCAGGCAGGCAACTGCAATTAGATTACACTAGCAGACTGATGTTTCACAGTCCAAAAAGTTTTTATTTTTTTAACTGTACACTTACACTACTATTAAACAAGATATGAGTGGTGGCACTGGGCAAGTGTGCACAGTATACGCTGTGAGCCTGACACAAAAAAGCAGACTGATGTTTTACAGTCCAAAACGTTTTTTTTTTTTTTAAATGTACACTTACACTACTATTAAAAAAGATATGAGTGGTGGCACTGGGCAAGGTGGCACAGTATACGCTGTGAGCCTGGCACACACGCTGGCAGGCAGGCAACTGCAATTAGATAACACAAGCAGACTGATGTTTCACAGTCAAAAAAGTTTTTTTTTTAAATTTACACTACTGTTACACCAGATATGAGTGGTGGCACTGGGCAAGTGGGCCTTGCACACACGCTGGCAGGCAGGAAACTGCAATTAGATTACACAAGCAGACTGATGTTTCACAGTCAAAAAAGTTTTTTTTTTTAAATTTACACTACTGTTACACCATAAATGAGTGTTGGCACTGGGCAAGTGGGCCTGGCACAAACGCTGGCAGGCAGGCAGGCAACTGCAATTAGATTACACAAGCAGACTGATGTTTCACAGTCAAAAAATTTTTTAAAAAAAAATTACACTACTGTTACACCAGATATGAGTGGTGGCACTGGGCAAGTGGGCACAGTATACGCTGTGAGCCTGGCACACACGCTGGCAGGCAGGCAACTGCAATTAGATTACACTAGCAGACTGAGGTTTCACTGTCAAAAAAGTTTTTTTTTTTTAAATTTACACTACTGTTACACCAGATATGAGTGGTGGCACTGGGCTAGTGGGCCTTGCACACACGCTGGCAGGCAACTGCAATTAGATTACACTAGCAGACTGATGTTTCACAGTCAAAAAAGTTTTTTTTTTAAATTTACACTACTGTTACACCAGATAGGAGCGGTGGCACTGGACAAGTGGCCCTGGCACACACGCTGGCAGGCAGGCAACTGCAATTAGATTACACTAGCACACTGATGTTTCACAGTCAAAAAAGTTTTTTTTTTTAAATTTACACTACTGTTACACCAGATATGAGTGGTGGCACTGGGCAAGTGGGCACAGTATACGCTGTGAGCCTGACACACACGCTGGCAGGCAGGCAACTGCAATTAGATTACACAGGAAAAAAAAGAAAAGCAGCCCTAAAATGGGCTTTTTGTGGTGCTGTCCTTACAGCAGAGATCAGATGAGTCCTTCAGGACTGTAGGGGACACTGAATACACTAGCCTAGCTATAGATTTCCCTATGAATCAGCAGCAGCTACACTGTCCCTCCTCTCCCTAAGAATGCAGCTTCCAAATGAATCAAAAATGTATATGCTGTGAGTCTGACACAAAAAAGCAGACTGATGTTTCACAGTCCAAAAACTTTTTTTTTTTTAAATGTACACTTACACTACTATTAAACAAGATATGAGTGGTGGCACTGGGCAAGTGGGCATAGTATACGCTGTGAGCCTGACACAAAAAAGCAGACTGATGTTTCACAGTCCAAAAACTTTTCTTTTTTTTTTAAATGTACACTTACACTACTATTAAACAAGATATGAGTGGTGGCACTGGGCAAGTGGGCACAGTATACGCTGTGAGGCTGACACAAAAAAGCAGACTGATTTTTCACAGTCCAAAAAGTTTTCTTTTTTTTTTAAATGTACACTTACACTACTATTAAACAAGATATGAGTGGTGGCACTGGGCAAGTGGGCACAGTATATGCTGTGAGTCTGACACAAAAAAGCAGACTGATGTTTCACAGTCCAAAAAGTTTTTATTTTTTTAAATGTACACTTACACTACTATTAAACAAGATATGAGTGGTGGCACTGGCCAAGTGAGCACAGTATATGCTGTGAGCCTGACACAAAAAAGCAGACTGATGTTTCACAGTCCAAAATTTTTTTTTTTTTTAAATGTACACTTACACTACTATTAAACAAGATATGAATGGTGGCACTGGGCAAGTGGGCACAGTATATGCTGTGAGCCTGGCACACACGCTGGCAGGCAGGCAACTGCAATTAGATTACACAAGCAGACTGATGTTTCACAGTCAAAAATGTTTTTTTTTTTAAAATTTACACTACTGTTACACCAGATAGGAGCGGTGGCACTGGACAAGTGGCCCTGGCACATACGCTGGCAGGCAGGCAACTGCAATTAGATTACACTAGCACACTGATGTTTCACAGTCAAAAAAGTTTTTTTTTTTAAATTTACACTACTGTTACACCAGATATGAGTGGTGGCACTGGGCAAGTGGGCACAGTATACGCTGTGAGCCTGACACACACGCTGGCAGGCAGGCAACTGCAATTAGATTACACAGGAAAAAAAAGAAAAGCAGCCCTAAAAAGGGCTTTTTGTGGTGCTGTCCTTACAGCAGAGATCAGATGAGTCCTTCAGGACTGTAGGGGACACTGAATACACTAGCCTAGCTATAGATTTCCCTATGAATCAGCAGCAGCTACACTGTCCCTCCTCTCCCTAAGAATGCAGCTTCCAAATGAATCTAAAATGTAAATGCTGTGAGTCTGACACAAAAAAGCAGACTGATGTTTCACAGTCCAAAAACTTTTTTTTTTTTAAATGTACACTTACACTACTATTAAACAAGATATGAGTGGTGGCACTGGGCAAGTGGGCACAGTATACGCTGTGAGCCTGACACAAAAAAGCAGACTGATGTTTCACAGTCCAAAAACGTTTCTTTTTTTTTAAATGTACACTTACACTACTATTAAACAAGATATGAGTGGTGGCACTGGGCAAGTGGGCACAGTATATGCTGTGAGTCTGACACAAAAAAGCAGACTGATGTTTCACAGTCCAAAAAGTTTTTATTTTTTTAAATGTACACTTACACTACTATTAAACAAGATATGAGTGGTGGCACTGGATAAGTGGCCCTGGCACACACGCTGGCAGGCAGGCAACTGCAATTAGATTACACTAGCACACTGATGTTTCACAGTCAAAAAAGTTTTTTTTTTAAATTTACACTACTGTTACACCAGATATGAGTGGTGGCACTGGGCAAGTGGGCACAGTATACGCTGTGAGCCTGACACACACGCTGGCAGGCAGGCAACTGCAATTAGATTACACAGGAAAAAAAAGAAAAGCAGCCCTAAAAAGGGCTTTTTGTGGTGCTGTCCTTACAGCAGAGATCAGATGAGTCCTTCAGGACTGTAGGGGACACTGAATACACTAGCCTAGCTATAGATTTCCCTATGAATCAGCAGCAGCTACACTGTCCCTCATCTCCCTAAGAATGCAGCTTCCAAATGAATCTAAAATGTATATGCTGTGAGTCGAGTTCATCGTACGTGGCCTCTGAACACTGGGCATTATTCTAGGGCCAAAGGGAATCACAGCACCACGACCATGACGGCACCTGCGGGGTGGCCTGCCTCTGTCTGTCATTTTTTTTTAAATGTACACTTATACTACTATTAAACAAGATATGAGTGGTGCCACTGGGCAAGTCGGCACAGTATACGCTGTGAGCCTGACACAAAAAAGCAGACTGATGTTTCACAGTCCAAAAACGTTTCTTTTTTTTTAAATGTACACTTACACTACTATTAAACAAGATATGAGTGGTGGCACTGGGCAAGTGGGCACAGTATATGCTGTGAGTCTGACACAAAAAAGCAGACTGATGTTTCACAGTCCAAAAAGTTTTTATTTTTTTAAATGTACACTTACACTACTATTAAACAAGATATGAGTGGTGGCACTGGGCAAGTGGGCACAGTATATGCTGTGAGCCTGGCACACACGCTGGCAGGCAGGCAACTGAAATTAGATTACACAAGCAGACTGATGTTTCACAGTCAAAAAAGTTTTTTTTTTTAAATTTACACTACTGTTACACCAGATATGAGTGGTGGCACTGGGCAAGTGGGCACAGTATACGCTGTGAGCCTGGCAGACACGCTGGCAGGCAGGCAACTGCAATTAGATTACACAAGCAGACTGATGTTTCACAGTCAAAAAAGTTTTTTTTTTTTAAATTTACACTACTGTTACACCAGATATGAGTGGTGGCACTGGGCAAGTGGGCCTGGCACACACGCTGGCAGGCAGGCAACTGCAATTAGATTACACAAGCAGACTGATGTTTCACAGTCAAATTTTTTTTTTTTTTAAATTACACTACTGTTACACCAGATATGAGTGGTGGCACTGGGCAAGTGGGCACAGTATACGCTGTGAGCCTGGCACACACGCTGGCAGGCAGGCAACTGCAATTAGAATACACTAGCAGACTGATGTTTGACAGTCCAAAAAGTTTTTATTTTTTTAAATGTACACTTACACTACTATTAAACAAGATATGAGTGGTGGCACTGGGCAAGTGTGCACAGTATACGCTGTGAGCCTGACACAAAAAAGCAGACTGATGTTTTACAGTCCAAAACGTTTTTTTTTTTTTAAATGTACACTTACACTACAATTAAACAAGATATGAGTGGTGGCACTGGGCAAGTGAGCACAGTATACGCTGTGAGCCTGGCACACACGCTGGCAGGCAGGCAACTGCAATTAGATAACACAAGCAGACTGATGTTTCACAGTCAAAAAGTTTTTTTTTTTTAAATTTACACTACTGTTACACCAGATATGAGTGGTGGCACTGGGCAAGTGGGCACAGTATACGCTGTGAGCCTGGCAGACACACTGGCAGGCAGGCAACTGCAATTAGATTACACAAGCAGACTGATGTTTCACAGTCAAAAAAGTTTTTTTTTTTAAATTTACACTACTGTTACACCAGATATGAGTGGTGGCACTGGGCAAGTGGGCCTGGCACACACGCTGGCAGGCAGGCAACTGCAATTAGATTACACAAGCAGACTGATGTTTCACAGTCAAAAAAGTTTTTTTTTTTTTTAAATTTACTCTACTGTTACACCAGAAATGAGTGGTGGCACTGGGCAAGTGGGCCTGGCACACACGCTGGCAGGCAGGCAGGCAACTGCAATTAGATTACACAAGCAGACTGATGTTTCACAGTCAAAAATTTTTTAAAAAAAAAATTACACTACTGTTACACCAGATATGAGTGGTGGCACTGGGCAAGTGGGCACAGTGTACGCTGTGAGCCTGGCACACACGCTGGCAGGCAGGCAACTGCAATTAGATTACACTAGCAGACTGAGGTTTCACTGTCAAAAAAGTTTTTTTTTTAAATTTATACTACTGTTACACCAGATATTAGTGGTGGCACTGGGCAAGTGGGCCTTGCACACACGCTGGCAGGCAGGCAGGCAACTGCAATTAGATTACACTAGCAGACTGATGTTTCACAGTCAAAAAAGTTTTTTTTTTAAATTTACACTACTGTTACACCAGATAGGAGCGGTGGCACTGGACAAGTGGCCCTGGCACACACGCTGGCAGGCAGGCAACTGCAATTAGATTACACTAGCACACTGATGTTTCACAGTCAAAAAAGTTTTTTTTTTAAATTTACACTACTGTTACACCAGATATGAGTGGTGGCACTGGGCAAGTGGGCACAGTATACGCTGTGAGCCTGACACACACGCTGGCAGGCAGGCAGGCAACTGCAATTAGATTACACAGGAAAAAAAAGAAAAGCAGCCCTAAAAAGGGCTTTTTGTGGTGCTGTCCTTACAGCAGAGATCAGATGAGTCCTTCAGGACTGTAGGGGACACTGAATACACTAGCCTAGCTATATATTTCCCTATGAATCAACAGCAGCTACACTGTCCCTCATCTCCCTAAGAATGCAGCTTCCAAATGAATCTAAAATGTATATGCTGTGAGTCTGACACAATAAAGCAGACTGATGTTTCACAGTCCAAAAACTTTTTTTTTTTTAAATGTACACTTACACTACTATTAAACAAGATATGAGTGGTGGCACTGGGCAAGTGGGTACAGTATACGCTGTGAGCCTGACACAAAAAAGCAGACTGATGTTTCACAGTCCAAAAACTTTTCTTTTTTTTTTTAAATGTACACTTACACTACTATTAAACAAGATATGAGTGGTGGCACTGGGCAAGTGGGCACAGTATACGCTGTGAGGCTGACACAAAAAAGCAGACTGATGTTTCACAGTCCAAAAAGTTTTTATTTTTTTAAATGTACACTTACACTACTATTAAACAAGATATGAGTGGTGGCACTGGGCAAGTGGGCACAGTATACGCTGTGAGCCTGGCACACACGCTGGCAGGCAGGCATCTGCAATTAGATTACACAAGCAGACTGATGTTTCACAGTCAAAAAAGTTTTTTTTTTTAAATTTACACTACTGTTACACCAGATATGAGTGGTGGCACTGGGCAAGTGGGCACAGTATACGCTGTGAGCCTGAAACAAAAAAGCAGACTGATGTTTCACAGTCCAAAATTTTTTTTTTTTAAATGTACACTTACACTACTATTAAACAAGATATGAGTGGTGGCACTGGGCAAGTGGGCACAGTATACGCTATGAGCCTGGCACACACGCTGGCAGGCAGACAACTGCAATTAGATTACACAAGCAGACTGATGTTTCACAGTCAAAAAAGTTTTTTTTTTTAAATTTACACTACTGTTACACCAGATATGAGTGGTGGCACTGGGCAAGTGGGCCTTGCACACACGCTAGCAGGCAGGCAACTGCAATTAGATTACACAAGCAGACTGATGTTTCACAGTCAAAAAAGTTTTTTTTTTAAATTTACACTACTCTTACACCAGATATGAGTGGTGGCACTGGGCAAGTGGGCCTGGCACACATGCTGGCAGGCAGGCAGGCAACTGCAATTAGATTACACAAGCAGACTGATGTTTCACAGTCAAATTTTTTTATTTTTTTTAAATTTACACTACTGTTACACCAGATATGAGTGGTGGCACTGGGCAAGTTGGCACAGTAGATACTGTGAGCCTGGCACACACGCTGGCAGGCAGGCAACTGCAATTAGATTACACTAGCAGACTGATGTTTCACAGTCAAAATTTTTTTTTTTTTAAATTTACACTACTGTTACACCAGATATGAGTGTTGGCACTGGGCAAGTGGGCCTGGCACACACGCTGGCAGGCAGGCAACTGCAATTAGATTACACTAGCAGACTGATGTTTCACAGTCAAAAAAGTTATTTTTTTTTAAATTTACACTACTGTTACACCAGATATGAGTGGTGGCACTGGGCAAGTGGGCCTGGCACACACGGTGGCAGGCAGGCAACTGCAATTAGATTACACTAGCAGACTGATGTTTCACAGTCAAAAAAGGTTTTTTTTTTAAAATTTACACTACTGTTACACCAGATATGAGTGGTGGCACTGGGCAAGTGGGCCTTGCACACAGGCTGGCAGGCAGGCAACTGCAATTAGATTACACTAACAGACTGATGTTTCACAGTCAAAAAAGTTTTTTTTTTAAATTTACACTACTGTTACACCAGATATGAGCGGTGGCACTGGGCTAGTGGGCGCGGCACACACGCTGGCAGGCAGGCAACTGCAATTATATTACACTAGCAGACTGATGTTTCACAGTCAAAAAAGTTTTTTTAATTTAAATTTACACTACTGTTACACCAGATATGAGTGGTGGCACTGGGCAAGTGGGCCTGGCACACACGCTGGCAGGCAGGCAACTGCAATTAGATTACACAAGCAGACTGATGTTTCACAGACAAAAAAGTTTTTTTTTTTTAAATTTACACTACTGTTACACCAGATATGAGTGGTGGCACTGGGCAAGTGGGCACAGTATACGCTGTGAGCCTGACACACACGCTGGCAGGCAGGCAACTGCAATTAGATTACGCAGGAAAAAAAAGCAGCCCTAAAAAGGGCTTTTTGGGGTGCTGTCCTTATAGCATAGATCAGATGAGTCCTTCAGGACTGTAGTGGACACTGAATGCACTAGCCTAGCTATAGATTTCCCTATTAATCAGCAGCAGCTACACTGTCCCTCCTCTCCCTAAGAATGCAGCTTCCAAATGAATCTAAAATGGATGCTGTCCAGGAGGTAGGAGGGTCTGGGAGGGAGTGTCTGCTGCTGATTGGCTGGAATGTGTCTTCTGACTGTGAGGTAGAGGATCAAAGTATTACTCAATGATGACGAATAGGGGGCGGATCGAACATCGCATATGTTCACCCGCCGTGGCGAAAGCGAACATGCTATGTTCGCCGGGAACTATTCGCCGGCCAACTATTCGCGACATCACTAGTGCAGGTTAAATCTGCCAAAATTTAGAGATTAGTTCCCCATCTCCTGTATACCAGACATTTAAAAGTGCAAGTTTTGTGACTTTAGTTTTGAAGTTTATTATGCCTCGACAATAAGGGTTTTACTAATTTGAATGTCTCCAATAGTAACATATACCTTACATAACATCTTACATTATTTGATGGTATTATGCCCTATCATCAGACATACACTAATTTAAGAGAGGCTATAGAGAACAGACAACCTACTATTAATTTGCTATAGGGGCTGACAATCCTATTTTGGTTTCAACCATCTCTATATTAGCCAAGTCAAGGCTCCTATAGATGTTGTATGAGTTGACTATTAGATAAAATATCCCTACCCTAGAAATTGACTTATCTGATATCCTGACATATCCTTAGTGCTCTATTATATGTTCTAGCTGAGCCTATTGTTAATAGGAGCCACCCAATTTATAAGCTGGCATAATATGGTTCTCACCAATACTCAAATATCTACTTTTTTTTTTACCTTCGTTAAGCCCCCATATATCTCCAGAGGTCGCTAACTTAATACAAAGAAAAGATCACCGCCTGAGTATTGGATACAAGATCAAAACATTATCTTCACTATTGTTAATACCACAAAAGCCAAACAAGCTCTGTATATGTACTTTCACATTATTTCAAATCACTCTTGACTCCATACTACTAACTCCATCCCCCCTCCCATATAGTTTACTTAAGTAACCTAAGGAAAATATATCCCATACCCTGAACCTGTGAATGGTTAGTTTTGACTCTTGACACTAATTTATGATTTATAATTCCATTTCCCCTATATGCTATCTACTAATACATACTTAATTCATTTTATTTAATGTTTGCAACCAAAAGTGGACCCATAAACCAAAATATTTTCGATAAGCTTCCCTCTTATATCTAGTCATTGCACGATTTACTGAGACCCAAGAGTAGCCTCACTAGTTGGAAGAGGGCAATCATATATATCAATATTAAACTGAGGATGATTTATACCCTGAGTGCCTGTTAGAAAAAATAGTTTGCTATTTAGGTTGTCTACCCAGCATACATATTGCTCAATCCACCACTTATATTGTTCAAGGGTTCATCTGTGTACTTATGGCTATGTTGAAATGTATTTGTTTACCCTTTATTTACTAAATACAAGCATATATTACGCCATTTTATACTGAGCTTAGATTAACAGGCTTGAATACTTTCTGTATTACATTATATTTTGAGGTAATGATTACTAATTGACACTTTGTAATATACCTGTTTTCTTTATACTATACGTAGAAACATGTATTTAATGTGCCTTATTGTAATATCCATTGCTTAATATCTGGGAATACCATTCGCATTGAACTCCATTTTGATGTAAATGTTTTGTTTATCCTCAATAAAAATCGTATTAAAAAAAAAACCTACACTAAAAGAATATTCAAACCACTATTTACAAGTCATAGATGAACATTGACTTTAAAAAGAAGGGCTCAAAGCCTACTGTATAATTAACACATACTTAACTGGTAATAAGCCTAAGGAGCTGCACAGTAACTAATATGATATCTGTGTTATCTAGCAAATGACATATATATATATATATATATATATATATATATATATATATATATATATATATATATATATATATATATATATCAATATATAAATATCTAATATACTATAGGACTATCTAATAAGATTATATAAAAAAGTAACAATCTTTACACCACAGATGATGGCAGAGTCAAATATGTTGGCAGCTGAGTCAAAGCACATATGAATATAGCCTGGAAGTAACATCTAATATACAATGCAGCCTTCTGCTTATAGTTAAACTGTTACCTCATTAAAAAGGACAAATACAAGAAATTCCTCTTTTAAAAGCAGAGAAATTCTAAATTAACCCCTTCAATATCGGGAATTTCAAAGAGTATTTCACTTTATTTAAACAAAAACAGAACCCTAGTTTTTTTTATTTACACATCAAAACTATATATGTTATTTAATTAGACAACCCAAGGTATTGATCTAGGATCATTTTTGTATATTTCCTACCACCATTTCACTGGCAAATACGATCATATAAAAGAAAATTCTTACGTTTTCAAAAACTTTGAATTTCTCACTGGAATTATTTACATACTGCTTGTGAAGTCATAACACCAATGGTTGTAAAAGCTTCGCTGGGATTCCCTTTGTTCAGAAATAGCAGGCATACATGGCTTTGCCATTGCTTTTTTGTAATTAGAAGGACACTAATTACAGCTGCACATCACAATGCAATTATTCCCGGCATTGAAAGGGTTAATTGGTAAGCTTGTAAGGGTAATAGTATTATAATGTAGGCATTACCCTCCTACGTGACACCTCCCACCTCCCTGATACACCCAAAATTGCTCTCTTCCTCCACTCACACTCCACACCACCATGGTACTGACAGACAGTCTGTCAGTATGAAGATTTATAGGGCTTCTTTATTTTTTAATGAATCAATTTTAATTATGTTTTTATTTTCTGCAGTGTAGGATCCACCTTACCCTCCCGCCTCCCTGAACCCTCCCAAACAGCTCTTTAACCCTCCCCCTCCCAATGAAATCCTCCTACTCAGGGGTATTTCCCCGAAATGTTGTGTTTTTTTGGATCCTTGTAATTAATAAAAGGATATTGCATTGATTGGAGACTACTATTTTTCTGCTTTGTTTGAATTCTTTGTGAGCTTGGCAGTTGCTCACTGTGGTTCTCCATACAGGACAGTGCTGGTTTCTCCTATTGATATTTAACAGTACCCAGTTTTAGACCTATTTAGCCCCCCCATCCCTCCCTCTACCGTCAAAATATATTTTCTACATTTTAAGGTTCCTCCCACTCCCCCCTCCACCACTGAGCCACCCACCCACATCCCTCCCAGACCTCCCGCCGGCACCAATGCTGATTGTTACAGGCAGTGACACAGCCTTAGTCACTGTTTGTAAAAATCTTTAAATCTATATTCAGATGGAAAGGAGCATCGATCATGCTCTGTTACCATATGAAGGCAGATGCTAGAAGACGGGGAACAGCAAGCCTCGGTTGTCACTCGACAACCGAGACTGCATGGGCTTTCAGCATGTCACACATAGATGTACATTATGTGGTACAATGGGTCATGTACAGCATGAGGTAGATCTACGTCTCTCAATGGTTTATGAGGTTAAGTCACCCCAACAATACCAAGGATTATTTAGACCCCTTAAGTCTACAGTCTTAGGCTGTCCTCTAAAAAAACTAACATTACACTGTGGTTGAAGGTGGGACAATTGGAGATGATTAAACAGTTTATCCAAAACCATCTTTTTGGAGACTGAGGACCCACAGGTGCCAGTGAATCAAACCTGGCTGTCACCAGCAATGTATCCACTGTTGAAGATGGAAACAGATGCTGTTTAAGGGTACTGACCGAGAAACATACTTATGCCCCTTAGCTGGACAAGATGATTTGGGCTGAACCCCTGTTCACACAATCAAAGAGAAAAATTCAGAAGAACAAACATCACAAGATGCAGGGACAAGCTCTGTGCACCATTGTAAGTAACCGGCTGGAGAAAGTGTGCAAGGGAGCATCAATATATTAATCAATAAACAATGAGTAGTGGCACCTTTTTTAAGTATCAGCACTTTTTATTTTAATAAAAAACACTGTATATATATATATATATATATATATATATATATATATATATATATATTGCAGCATAATAAAACTCCATGTCAATGTAGTAATCCTAAATAATTCAAATCAGCAGCCTAGGAGCCTATGCTATTACCAAATAATGTATATACATTTTTCCCGGTTCAAAGAGAATATTAAATATATATATATATATATATATATATATATATATAGATAGATAGATAGAGAGAGAGAGAGAGAGAGAGAGAGAGAGAGAGAGAGAGAGAGAGAGAGAGAAAGCTTGAGAGAATTAAATCCCCTGCAGCAGTTTCCTGTGCAGATGATGGTCAAATTGATTCAGACTGCAAGAAAACATGTTTGGAATAGTGACATATTTCTGTTGAGTTTGTGATATAGCTACACAGGGTAGAGAACATAAAGGCATGTCTATAGACCAGGAAGCAGTGCATTGATCTTATTTTTTTAATTCAGAAAAGAGAAACAGTTTGATCCAGGAACTCCTGCAAGCTTTGGGTTTGTTATATAAATGGAAAAAAATGGAAAAAGACACGAAAGAAAAAAAGAAACACAAAGCCTTAAATTGCCATTGTTACAATATATATTTTGATAGGGAGCACATCTCCGGTTTTATTGTTACTTTATAGTATTTGTTCTGTTGGTGAAACATTTTATTGTACGTTATATGTAATACAAATAATCTAACTTTCCTTTTATAAACCATTAAAAGAGGGGATATTGTATATAGCTGCAGAGAAAGAAGTTACTAAATTTGGATTTTGTGCACTAGGAGACATGTCTTCAGAGAATTGCATCGAAAAATCATTGGTACAACCATTCAACTACGAGTTGCTTCATTTAAAATGTATACTTGCTTACCATTGTAATAATGCAATCTGACATGTCTCAGGTTGAATATATTGTAAAAAGCAAGGAAAATATGTGACTTTATGCTCCCCTCTCTGTTTATTTCATGAAAATAGAGTGATGAAAGATTGTTTTTGTTTGCACAATACTATAATGGAAGGGGGGGGGGTCAATGCTTCAAGGTCAGATGCTACACAACTATACATTTGTTATCTAATAAATTTCAGAACATAATTAAGCTATGTTCCTTAAACTTGCAGCAAAACTAGGGTTAATACATTTGAGCTGGCTACATTTTCTCTATTCTCAGGGTATAAACTATTAGACTACATCAAGATGTTGACAGGTTAAGATAAAGTCAATAATAAGAAATCAATATTATTTATGTTGTAAGATAATTAATTTTAAGCACTATAATACATCTTGCAAAATATGTTTCTGTGTGGAGACTCTAAATGACAGTGTTCACAACAATGTATGACATTGCAATAAACATTGTTGCAAACACTGCTACCGAATGGCTAAATGCCATATATACACATTTTTATTCTATAACTGCTTGATGAACAACAGCTAAAATTATCAAATTATCCGCATTTGGTAGAGTTGCTCATTCGTAATGAAAAAATGGATATTCATTTTGTTAAACTATCCAAATGAATACGCCAAAAAAAATTTAAGAAAACAAAAAATACTGACGAAATTAATCACTATTCATTTGTTTTCTTTAAATGACTTTTAAGTGGTTAATACTTACGTTTTGCACGCTAGAGAGCCGTGCTATCCAGGTCCTCTTCTTCACAGAGCCCTGGCCGCACTAAGCCTCCTGTTAGCACAGACGGGGGCTCTGTAAAGATGGTTCTTTAGTGCATTCCTAGGGAGCCACCATGCTAAGCCTTCTATTAGTATGGCCAGGAGCTCTGTAGAGAAGGTTCTTTAGTGCATTCCTTGGAAGCCACCTCGCTAAGCCTTCTATTAGTATGGCCAGGGGCTCTGTAGAGAAGGTTCTTTAGTGCATTCCTTGGAAGCCACCTTGCTAAGCCTTCTATTAGTATGGCCAGGAGCTCTGTAGAGAAGGTTCTTTAGTGCATTCCTTGGAAGCCACCTCGCTAAGCCTTCTATTAGTATGGCCAGGGGCTCTGTAGAGAAGGTTCTTTAGTGCATTCCTTGGGAACCACCACGCTAAGACTCCTATTAGCACAGCCAGGGTTGTGTAAAGAAGAGAAGCAGGTTAGTGCACTCTCCAGCATGCAAAACGTAAGTATAAAGCTACAGGTTAACTTTTTTACCTGTAGTTTTTGAACATTAATTTAATGAAAATACATCTAAATGTTTATTATTATTAATATGATTAGCATTATCATTTATTTGTATAGTGCCACAAAATCTCGTTGTGCTTGGTACAGAGATATGGGTATACAATGACAAGGATTTGTGATACGTCACAAAAACACAACAGACTAAAGAAAGCTAGTACAAGAGGAGGAGGGTGGACTTCCATTTGGGGAGGGGCCTCGCAGCAAAGCATGATAGTTCGATAATTTTGAATGAATACAAGCCATCCCAGCCCTCCATGCCGATACTCCATTGCTGGGAAATTAAGCACCCAAGCTAAGAGGAAGCAGCAGCAATTTGGAAGTCCTTAAGCAGGCGAGATGGCCTAGTCGCTAACGCCTAAAACCCTGTACACCAAAGTTCCACCCCTCTCCTGGGGAAACAATTTAAAGGGGTAATAAAGTGGTGGAGTCGATTTGACTGAGTGAAGGGAGTGAGTCTCTCAGAAGCAAAGCCTGCCTCAGAGCTGCCAAGCCAGGTAAAAGGAGTGATACAGGCTAAAATGGAGCAAAGACATATGGAGCGACAGCAAGACATGTAAGACAACCCACGCTCCTGAACACATACTCAAAGCCGCAGTTAAAGATCTGCCTAGTCGGTGAGAGAGGTTGGATGGACCAACAAGAGATATACAGAGCAATTTTGAGGTCTGCAAGTCATCCTACACTCTTTATACTACTTCAAGCTTGCTTGAAACAAAGGGCAAGGGCATGAAAGGAAATTCTGGGCCACAGAGCTTAAGCTGGGCAGAGGAGTCAAATACATAAGGTGGAAGGAGATTCCCAAAACTGCTCCGGATTGGCAAGTATCTGTCACAAGTTTATTGTGAGACTGTTGAATGGTATACCAGTCACTGTGCCCCATGATGAATAACTTGGCCCCTTTTAAGCATTTCTTGTTTTTTTCTACAGTTGAAGCGGACTCACCCCTTAATCATAAAAAGGGGTCACTCTGTGTGATAGAACTTGTTTTCTAGGACAGTACAGCTGCTTGGAAGCAGTTTTTATATGGGTCCCTGAGAACACCTGAATGTATAAATAAATAACTGTAACTCAAGACAAGTTGGAATATATACATAGGGGTTTACAGGCCTCTATTGGATGTTTTAAACATATTCTATTGGATAAGAGAATATTGTAAGCTAAACTGGTTTTAAGATGATTTAAATAGGCTGTAATTACAGTTTCATATATGTTTTCCTATATTTCTTAAACATGTTTATCATTTGCTGATATATGTTTGGCGCTTTAGGTGCACTATATTCTGGCTGCTAGTAATATGATTAATAAGTATAAAACTATATAAAGATAACAGCACAGCTTGTAATTACACATGCTCACATTGTATAAATCACTTATAATTCTGATTATGGTATATTATGGTATTACTATTAATCTCTGAACTTACTGGAGAGGTGAGATAGTTTGCATCATGTCTCTCTGAGGTAGAGTTAAGGGTCTCTGATCTGGAAGATCAAGCAGGGGCACACAAATCAGTTGTTAAAAATCAGGGGATTTAATTAAAATATTACAAGCACGGCTGGAGGATTTAGAGGATCGTTCCCATAGGAACAATGTAAAAATAATAGGGTTGCCTGAATCCATCGAACAGCAAAACTTAGTCCACATTGCGTCAGTTGAATTACCCCAATCTATGGAGAAGCCACTTGTAGTTGAGAGAGTACATAGGATGGATATAGCTCGACTGAATCCTGATGGTACTTCTAAGCCTAGACCAGTAATGGTTAAATACCTATGTTTTCAAGATAAAGTTATATTGATGAGTCATTATAGGAAAGTAAATCCACTGATGCGAGGGCAAGATAAAATCTTATTATTTCAGGATTTTTCCTTAGAAACCTCTCTCAAAATATGAGAGATGGCCCCATATTGTTCAACCCTGTTTAAGAAAGCTATTCAGGCAAGAATGACTTACCCTGCAAAAATAATTGTAAATGTTAATAGAGAAACTTATACTTTAAATAAGCCCCAGGAAGCTAAAGAGTATATGAAAACTGTAAGTTGATATAGTGGTTCCGAAAATTGTAAATGTTAGAAATGGGGTTTATAGTGCTAGTTTTTAAGGAGTGTTTTTTTTTTTCTTTTTTTTGTTCTTTCCTTTTTTTGCCCTTCTTTTTCTTTTTTTTCCTGCTCACCCATGTTCTAAATTTAGTATTAACTGGTGTAGATAAATGTTGAACCATCTTTCCTGCAATGTGGGGGGAATAACTTCCCCAGCTAAAAGAAGTATTATTTTAAAGCAACTTAAACAAAATAAACCAGATGTGTTTTTATTTTTACAGTAAACTCACTTAAAGGAAAAAGAAATCCCTAAACTGAAATGTATGTGGGTGGGAAACGTTATAGCTACTCCATTCCCGTCACATAAGAGAGGGGTTGCCTTCTTTTTCTCTAAAGCTCTGGAATATAATGTCTTATCTCAGGTCAGGAACTAGATAAAAAATGGTAGATATATTATAATCAAGATAGAGTATAGGGGTATAACATACTTGCTGTGCAATGTTTATGCTCCGAACTATATAGATCAACATTTTTGGGATGTTTTATATATTAAACTTTTTCCATATATAGATAAAAATGTAATAATTGCAGGAGACTTCGACATGACTATATTTCCCCAAATAGACAGAATAAGGATAGGAACAAACCCTCAAGATAGGAAAGAAAAACGTTTAAAAACGTTATTAATAAATTACATTTATATGATATCTGGAGAATTAAAAACCCATATACAAAAGTATTTTCATGCGAATCTAAATCACACAGAGCAATGTCACGAATTGATCTTTTTTGATAGCTGATAGTATGATTAAACTAGACCTGAACCCCACTATTCAAGATTTAGTGATCTCGGATCATGCAATAATAAAGTTAGAGGTGGAAGGGGCCAGAAAGCAGTCTGAGCAGAATATTTTCTTTTTTCCTAAATATCTCTCACAAGATAACGAATTCAGGAATTTTTTAGTACATGCCTGGACAGAATATTTTGGCAATAATAGGGGATACCTGGATAAAGTAGAAACTTTTTGGGAAGCGGTGAAGGCAGTTCTCCGTGGCGAAATTAGAGCATATTTGGTCAAATGGAAGAAAAAAACATTTGCTAGGGATCTCCAATTAACTAACAAATTGAGGAACTCTTATAAAGCCTATATAGTTAATCCCAGCAATAATTCTTGGGAAAAGTATAAGAAAGCTAAACTTGAGAGAGATATGTTCCTTAAACAGAAGGGACAAAGAGAAGATCTTAAATTGAAGTCATTTTTCATGAGTTATCATGGTAGGTCTGCCAAGTTTTTGGCTAAATTGATTAAATCAGGGAAGGGGAGAAATAATATAGCAAGTATACTAAAGAATGATAAAAGATATACCTCATCACAAGATATTAGAAAAATACTATATGAATATTACCAAGAGTTATATTCACTCCAAAAAAACCAATGATAATGCAAAAGAAGCTTTTTGGAGTAACATCTCCCTGCCTAAATTATCCTTAGAACAGCTGCAAGAGTTAAATCAGCCAATTCTGGTAGAAGAAGTTTCAGTAGCTATAGAGAAGGCTAAAATGAATAAAGCCCCAGGGCCGGACCAGATCCCAACTAAATTTTACAAAATATTGAAGGAGAATATTTCTGATACTCTAGTTAAATTGTTTAATAAATACTTTATTAATAATAAGATGGATTCATTGTATTTTACTACATCGGTTGTTACTCTTATCCCCAAAAAAGATAAAGATTTAGAACTACCCAGTGCATGCCGCCCTATCTCATTATTGAATAATGACTATAAGCTATTAACTTATATAGTTGCAGACAGACTTAAGAAATCTATTAATGAATTAATACATATAGATCAAACAGGATTCATGATGGGTAGAAGTGTAACCAAGAATATTCAAAAGGTTTTGTTGACCCTAGACTATTTTTGGAATAAAACCAAGGATGGCCGGAAGGCTCCTAAATCAGATTTGGTGGTATTGACTCTGGATGCAGAGAAAGCTTTTGATTCAATAGATTGGAATAATTTATTTACGGCTTTAACACAGTTCGGTTTAACAGGTGGCTTTTTTAACTTTATAAAAGTAATATATTATAACCCATGTTCATATCTATTAATCAATGGGGGACTTTCGCCTAAAATAGTTCTTGCTAGAGGTATAAGACAGGGGTGTCCGCTCTCACCGCTTCTTTTCAACCTATCAATCAAGCCACTAGCTGAACGCCTTAGCGTTGGAAGGCAAATGTATCTTATCTCTATATGCGGACGATCTCCTATTATTTTTGTCCAAGACTAAATACAGTATACCTCTTGTTATGGAAATAATAGACAAATTTAGTATGTTTTCGGGCTATAAAATTAACCAAAATAAATCAGAATTGTTATGGATTTGTAAAAAAAAAAGATAGCCCAAGAGACTGTCCTTTCCAGATTGTAGATCATATCAAATATCTGGGAATTTATTTGTCGGATAACCCCGCTTATTGGTACACATTAAATCATACTACATTTTTTGGCGAAGCTAAGATTATGATGGATAAATGGAAGCCACTCCTAATCTCTCTGTCAGCCAAAATTGTTTAGCTAAAATAATTTTTGTTTCCGCGCCTGTTATATTTAATGCAAAATCTTCCAATAATTACTAAAAGTATAGATTTAAGATATTTTAAGAAGTTATGCACAGGGTTCTTATGGGGGAAGGGGAAGGCATGTCTCTCTTTGTGGTTTCTGGAACAAGATAAGGATTTTGGAGGATACGGGTTGCCAAATATTAAACTATTTAATTGGGTTACTATGGTCAAGATTGCTGTAGACTGGATAACTGAAGCGAACCATTTTACCTTTTCAGAATTAGAGGAGGGAATGATTAAACCTTTTTTTCTAAAAGCTATCTTACACACACCAGCAAGTAAAATACTATCAACTATGTGTTATTCAAAATGTGGTTATAGCTTGGAGATTTTGTGGGGAACTCAAGATAAAATATAACCACTCCAGTCACCTCCCTATTTTGGGGAATCCAGGGTTTACACCTGGCCTCAACCCTGGGATTTTTCAGGGGTGGCTCTTGCGGGGACGTAAATATGTTAATCAACTATTAGACCCAGGTACTCGAATCATCAAAACCTTTGAGCAAATTAGAGGGGAATTTTATCTTCCAAAACATCACTTCTATGCACATTTACAAATCAGACATTATCTTCTGCAAGTGATAACAAACTCTAATAATACTTGGGATTTAGGAGTAATCGAAATGGGTATTCATATGTTTAGGAGTGGATGTTACTCAATTTCTAGTTGCTATAAGATGATTATGTTAAAACATGGACAATGTTATCTATAATCAATCTTTCCCAAGTGGCAGAGATCGCTTGGATAAGTAGAAATAAATTATATAAAAATAAGTATTCAATTAGTAGGTAGTAACAATACGATGTGGAAAGAATCTCATAGTAAACTTTTAAACTTTTCCTACATTTCTCCGGTGATCCTTGCCAAGTGGGATAAAAAATGTTCAGGTAGTTGTTTTCACTACACATTCCTGAATGCGGATATTATGCATGGCTTTTGGTTCTGTCGAAAAATTAGTAGATTTTTGAATAGAGTTAATTTTTGGGTAAACAAATTTACCCAACAGAATGTTGCATTCTCCCCAATAATGGTCATTTTTCTGTATAACCCAACATCCCAAAAAATAAGGAAGGATCAAGCTTTTATTAATACCGCCATATTGGTGGCTAGGAACTTAATATTGCAACATTGGAAGGCAGATAAACCAGCTGGTATTGCAGAATTTGTACAAAAATTGTATTTACAAATGACAATTGAACAATATCAAATAAAGCCAAGAAGTGAGAAACAATTTAAAATCTTTTTTCAAAAATGGTTAAGATTAATATAGAGACAAGTCCTTTCACAACGCAATTACAGATCATTTACCCTTTATGTAAATATGTGTTCTTTGAAATAGCAATCCTGGAGGGGCATCTTTCAAATCATTGGGTAAGAGGAATATATATATAAGAGGTACGTGAGGTGAGCAGGGATTAATGTACACATGTATGTGTGTATATATGTATTTATATGTATATATATATATATATATATATATATATATATGTATGTGTATGTGTGCATCTATACACATGTTTACTATTAGTTTTTTTGTTTTTTTTTTAGCTTTAGCTATATAATGGTGTTGTGATTCAGTGTTTATTTATTTACATAAAATGGATTAACCTAGCTAAAGAAACGCCATGGCTTACCTAGATTAGTAGCTTGGTGGTTACACAGACTGTAGGAAATGTAGAAAGGTATTAATAGAATATTGCCAAAAGAAGGTGTCTTACTCTTGAATCATCGAGCTGATAACTACACATATTCAATACAAAATGAAATTATATTATGTTAGTAGAACCTTGTCAGGTTTTAATACCTATTATATAATCAGGCTATATCCTACAACGCTATAGGAGTAATAGCTATATAAGGGTGTTGTGATTCAGTGCTTATCGATTTACATAAAATAGATTAACCCAGTAAAGAAATGTTATGGTTTATATAGATTAATAGCTTGGTGGTTACACAGACGTAAGTCAGTAGGAAAGGTAAAAATGTATCAACAGAATACTGTCAAGAGAAGATGTTTTATTTTTGTATCATCAAGCTGATTACTTTACTATACATATTTAATAAAAAATGAAACCGTATTATCTTAGTAGAACACTGTCAGGTTTAATAATCAGATTAGAGATGGGGTTTTTTGTGTTTTATTTTGTTGTTTTTCTTTTTTTGCTTTTGGTTTTCATGAAAAGATAAAAAGTCAAAATTCAGCAATGTATTGTGAAATTTTAAACATATGTCTGTTTTGCTGTTTATTTTTGTCAAATTTGAAGGCAAACTTAATTCTTGCTTTTTCATATTCTCTGTAAGCTATTTTTTCAATGCCTAATTTGTTAAGACATTTACTTGGTATTTATTGTTACATTGCTGTCTTTTTTCACAAAATAAATGGTTAAAAAGAAAAACAAGAGGAGGAGGGCCCTGCTCCGGAGAGCTTACATGTTGAGGGAGCAGAGACATACATTTGGGGTAGTTTGTCACATGGATTGTAGTTCAAGCAGTTAGTTAATAATTATTTTGGTGAGAATAAAAAACAGAAGAGATCTGGTAAGCCTCTCTGAATAGGTGGGTTTTCAAGGAGCTATATAAGGTCAGAGACAGGCTTATGGAGAGTGGCAGAGAGCAGCATGTGAGAAGTGTTGGAGGTAGTAGTGGGATGTAGAAATAATAGGAGTAGAGAGACGTAGGTCTGAGGTTGATTGAAGAGGACAGGTTGGGAAATATTTAGAGATGAGAGAGGAAATATAGTTGGGAATGAGGATGTTGAGTGCTTTGTAAGTTATGGTTAATACTGTACTCTTGAGTATGGGGAGTCAGTGTAGAGATGGGCAGAGTGGAGCAGCTGCTGTAGATCAGCAACTAAGATGGATGAGCCTAGCTGAAGCATTCACAATAAATTGGACAGAGGAAAAGCAGTGTTTGGGCCATTTAGAAGTAGATCGCAATAATCAATGTGTGACAAAATGAGGTAATAAATTATTATTTGTGTTTAACGAATATTTAGTATTAATTTAGTTTTAAACTAAATAAATACTGAATGGATATTTGGGGAAACAAAACAAACAAACATATTCTGATAAAACCAATTTTTTTGTGGCTGCACATCTCTAGTATTCAGGTCTGTAAAGGACATTTTTAAAGTAATTTTTTTCTTTACACATAGTGGGCAAGATAACAAGTCGCACGTTATGATATTTCCATGCACAATATGGTCTTTTCGCAATCAGTTTCCATTGTGCAGCTATTACAAGTCTTGAAAAATCACGATTGTGCGTGCATTCGCCTTTTAGGCCCTCGAAGAGCTGTGGTTAATGGTTTTGCACAACATAAAAGTTTCATGAAACACTTAAAAAATACATTATAAAGTACAGTTCAACTCATAATAACACTGTCTAATAAAAATTATTTCAAAAAAATATTGCACTCAATAGTTATAAGGGATCAAAGATATGCGATCTTTGGAGCAGACAAAGGGATTTTACATTGACATACATACACATACATAGAGAAACCTGGATTTATATGTATAGAGATATGTTTAACTATGGAGATAGTGAAAAGATTTTACAAATTAAAACAATATCTCAAAGGGATTTTCAAAGTGATATTTGCATATAGATCTCAAGATATCTAGACATATATATATATATATATATATATATATATACTGTATATATATATATATATATATATATATATTCATATCTTCATATCTCGCTATAAATAGATATATCAGTCCAAAAGTCATCAAGTACATAAAGAAATATTTATTTTGCAATATGAAATATTTGCATTTTCATGTAAACTTTCGAGGAGAATACATCATAGGCTTTGTGCAACAGATTAGCGTTTTAGTGTTTTTCTTTCTATTTGTCTTCTCCATTGACTTCTATGGGGAGTCCATGAACATTCACGCGATTTGGCTGTTTGGATAATGCGGCTTAAAGCGCACGCAAAATAAGTTATTTTGCAACTTGTAATAGCTGCGCAACCCCAAATGCGAAAAAGCTATAACGCACGTGGTGTTTTCGCAATTGACTTGTTAGCTTGCCCAATATATTTTAAAATGTAGCAATGTAATAGGGAATCCTAAAATGGAGTATTTAAAAGCATTTAAAGAGACATCTTAATGCAGCCTATGCTCTAATTTGTTACAGTATTTCATTTCTGCTCTACTGGCTCTGAAGGAGAAGAAGGCTGCTGATTGGTGGCTACACATAACTGCTAATCTTGATTTGCTGACCACCCATGTCCTAGGGTTTAAAGGGACATGAAACCTGAATTTCTTCTTTTACGATTCACATACAGCATGTGATTTTAAAGAACTTTCCAATCTACTTCAATTACCTAATTTGTTTTGTTCTTTGGTATCATTTGTTGAAAACATAACCTAGGAAGGCCCAGGAGCTGCTGATTGGTGGCTGCACATCTATGCCTCAAGGTATTGGCTCTTTTGATGTGATCAGATAGCTGTAAGGCATTGTTGCTAATTCAAAAAAGGATAATGAGAGAATGAAGCAAATTAGATAATAGAAGTAAAATGGAAAGTTGTTTAAAAATGTATTCTCTATCTGAATTGTGAAAGAAAATGTATGTTGGGATTTCATGTTTCTTTAATACATAGGGCTAGTTTAGTTACTGATTGAGTGACATTCAACTTGAGATTGGCCTTGGGCACAGTATTGTCACCAGAATGTATTGGGGGGGGGGCTCTTCTTTAACTCCCACTAGTGTTTGTGGGTGGGGCCACAATGTGAGGGATGGAACTAGGAGGAACTTTGGCTGCACTTGGCAGAGTGGTGGTAAGAAACCCATGGGGGGGGGAATATAGTTACCACTGCTCGGGTAATTAGTGTCATTAGAAAATGTAACCAAAGACTCATTCCTAAAGCTAAATTGACACAGCCTTTACTTATAATGAGAAGAGATAATTAGTATGCTAACCAAATTTATATTGATATTACAAATTGATTGGTGAACCTTTAATATCACTTTTAAAAAGTGGAGCAAACAGTAAATGCAAAGAGTAGCAGTCCCCACCAACCCTATAAGTGCTACTAATTATACACCAATTAACGACTTTAATGATATTAACCAATCTCATTTAATGCTGATGACATCACACAACACAAGCTCAGTAACCTCCCAAACCGATAAACCCACCTAACTGCAATAAATTCCTAAATGGTTAGACCCCATTACAATGCATCCTCTGCCATATCCCTCCTATCACAATTATCCCCAGCACTGGTAAAACCCTTAATCGCTAACCTACCAAATGATATTAACACCTTAACCAATATACCCCTAATACAAATAATCAGGCAATAGGATTAATAATCATTCCTTTTAGATGATTTGAATAAACCAGCCTATAGGAATAGAGAACAGTCTGAAAGACTACATGTTAGCAAACACAAGCATAACTTGATGAACAATACATTGAAAATCCATAGCTGTCCTGGATCAAGGCATTGTACACTGGACTAAAGACTTTGCATAGGGAATAGAATATTTCGTTTTCTTTCTTTTTCTTTCTTTAAGTGGGCTAGTTTAGTGTATTTTTATAGTAAATAGTTTTAGTAAACATGGAGATATATAAAGGGCGGGTAAATTGCATTGGGGGTTGGGTGGCTTAAAGGTTAATGGCAGATATGGGTTTTAGTTTTTGGGAGGGTATTTGTAATGGAGCTTGTTTGAATTAGGGGGTTTATCGTGTGTGGGGTCTGGTGATAGGGTGTTCTAGCAATTAGGGGATTTTTTTTGTCTAGTTTGGGGTATGGAGTTTTAGTGGTTAAGAATACAACAAAGGCAGCAAACATTTTTTTTTATTTTTTAGTTTTGTGCCATTTCTAGACATTTTACTACTCTCTGAGCAAGTGCTGTGTTTAAAATGCTGGTGCACGGTGCATACTTAAATACACTTTTGAAACAGCTATAGCTTATATTAGAAGTATTTTTGCTAATAGCTATATATTACAAAACTTCTTCTATTCAAAACTGAAATTAATCCATTTGGATTCCAATTTTGCCTGGAATGTCCCTTTAAGTGCAATGAAGTAACTAATCATTTCAAAAATCAGGAACTAATATTGACTACACTAACCAGGTCACAGTATATATGAGATCTGTCCTAAAGACCCAAGTACTCTACATAATATATAATTATAAGAAAAGACCTGCAAGGTAACATTCATTCATGGGGATGTGATATTGTGAAATAATTTGATGTTATATGATAAATTACAAGACTCAAATGCTGATGATATGCTTTCATTCCCATTAATTGATAGGATCAAATAATGAATTTAAGATCAATTTGAGAAGTGCGTCTGGAGTCTTAAAGGGACAGCCAACACTAGAATTTTTGTTGTTTTAAAAGATAGATAATTCCTTAATTACCAATTCCCTAGTTTTGCATAACTAACACAGTTATAATAATACAGTTTTTACCTCTGTAATTACCTTGTATCTAAGCCTTTAGCAGACTGCCCCCTTATTTCAGTTCTTTTGACAGACTTGCATTTTAGCCAATCAGAGCTGTCTCCATGGTAAATTCACGTGCATGAGCTCAATGTTATCTATATGAAACACATGAACTAATGCCTTCTAGTGGTGAAAAACTGCATTTAGATTAGAGGCGGCCTTCAAGGTCTAAGAAATTAGCATATGAACCTCCTAGCTTTCAACTAAGAATACCAAGAGAACAGAGCAAAATTGGTGATAAAAGTAAATTGGAAAGTTGTTTAAAATTACATGCCCTATTTGAATCATGAAAGTTATTTTTGGACTTGACTGTCCCTTTAAGTAACAATTTTTCACTCTTTGATATACAGTTTTATATCCTATTTGCAACCTTGTCAGTAAGATAAACTGGTTCAAGTCTTCCAGCTAAAACTGTGTAGAATTTGTTCATGGATTTGAATGAAAAAAGTTGGTGCTGTACCTCCTCTCCTTATGATAGATACATAGGGGCATATTTATCAAGCTCCGAATGGAGCTTGCTACCCCGTGTTTCTGGCGAGCCTGCAGGCTCGCCAGAAACAGCAGTTATGAGGCAGCGGTCACAAAGACCACTGCTCCATAACCTGTCCGCCTGCTCTGAGCAGGCGGACAGACATCGCCGGAAATCAACCCGATCGAGTACGATCGGGTTGATTGACACCCCCCTGCTGGCGTCCTATTGGCCGCGAGTCTGCAGGGGGCGGCGTTGCACCAGCAGCTCTTGTGAGCTGCTGGTGCAATGCTGAATACGGCGAGCGTATTGCTCGCTGTATTCAGCGAGGTCTGTCGGACCTGATCCGCACTGTCAGATCAGGTCCGACAGACCTTGATAAATAGAGGCCATATTCTCTAATGCCTTAATGCAAATCTCTAGTTTTAAGACCTACATGCTGTATGTTACAAATAGTACAGGTAATCAAAGGATAAAGGTGGATGAGCAGTTCATGTATGATTTAATTCAAAATTAAATACACATATTAGATGCAACCATATTAAATACACGTAAAGCATAAGGAAGTGTTAGTGTTGATATGAAACTGGAAGTGACGGCATTTGATGCTATTTCCGGTCACTAAGACAATGATGGAAGTACAAAGAAAAGATAATATCATAACACAGGATATGACGTCATGGAATAGGATTTTGGCGTCCAACAATCAGTCCAAACGGAGCCAATTATGATTAATTTAAGGTATATAAGGCCACCAATAAGGAACCTATCTAGTCTTGAGAAAGGCCCCATTCAAGGGCCGAAACGCGTTGACATATTGGTAAGCCGAATTTAAATTTTTCATACTGTTCTTTAGCATTATTGCACCATCTGTTATATATGTTTACAGATCTCCTGCTGGATCTGATGCACTCCCACTAGAGGATTTCTACTAGAGGATTGGTTACACTCACTTTTGGACACTTAAAGTTTTTCACCATTTTTCCACTTTTTGCATTTGTTTGCATTTTAATTTATATATATATATATATATTTTTTTTTTCACCCACATATTTTTTCACCTTTTTTCATCATTATCTACACCATTGCTTTTTGCACTGGTATTTACTACACTAGACTGGATCTATCAGATTATTAACTGCACTAGACCAAGTTAAGTACATTGGATTTGACATTATTTCCATTGGTCCCATTGGCACACACACACAGACACATATTCGGATATCCAATTTTTGCATAGTCACATATCCTAGGTGCACCTAGCGTTTGGCCATTTTGCCCATTTGGGTGAGTTAGGTTTGTTCTGCCTGGGAGTTTAGAACAAGAAGTTTAGAACAGCCAGAGTTCTATCTTTGGTTTTGGTTTTTGATTTTGTATTTTTAACTGTTAGGTATTTATGTTCATTGTATTTTATGCATTTTTAGCGTTATCTAAATTGTATTATATTCTGTTCTTTTATACTCATTGTTTTAATAAATAAGATTATGTTCTGAACCACCTCTTAGGCGCTCTAATATTCTGTTTAATAGATACATATTCTCTAATGCCTTACCTTAATGCATATCTCTAGTTTTAAGACCTACATGCTGTATGTTACAAATAGTAAAGGTAATCAAAGGATAAAGGTGGATGAGCAGTTCATGTATGATTTAATTCAAAATGTTTTATGAGTAACTGTATAAGTTAAAGGGACATGAAACCTAAAAATGTTCTTTCATGATTCAGATAGAGCATACAATGTTAATTTTTTCCCCAATTTACTTCTTTTATCGAATTTGCTTCATTCTCTTTGTATTCTTTGTTGAAAAGTATACCTAGGTAGGTTCAGGACCTGAGAGCTAGCTGCTGATTGGTGGCTGCACATATATGCCCCTTGTGATTGGTGTACTGGTGTATTCAGCTAGCTCCCAGTAGTGCATTGCTGCTTCTTAAAGAAAGGATACCACGAGAATGAAGCAAAATTGATAATATAAATAAATCGAAAAGGTGTTTACAAATGTATGCTCTATCTGAATCATGAATGTTGGGTTTCATGTCCCTTTAACCCCTTGAGTGCTAACGACGGCTCTGAGCCATCGCAGAGTTTCCCTCTCTGGTGCTGACAACGGCTCAGAGACGATCGGGCCTTCATAGTGACAGGCATTGCCGGGGCTTCACGTTATGCGAGGTGACATCACGCGCAATGATGTGATGATGTCACCGCGCAACTTTATTTATACTTAACATTCAGCTAGATTGCAAGTTATAGCCTTATGGCTGCTCTCTAATTTTGTGTACGTTATTTTCATCGCTCACCTTTCATAGCGCTGCTATTACAGGTTTTGAAAAAGCAGGCTTGTGCGGGCGATATGGTTAGCGTTGAGCTTCATGCTTCACCCAAATACAAGCTCTGCTTTGACGTGCTTGTTCACGATTTCCCCATAGACATCGATGGGAAGAGCCGGCAAAAAAAAAGCCTAACACCTGCGATCGCGGAAACAAAAGCTCCGTAATGCAGTCCCATTGATGTCTATGGGGAAAGAAAAAGGTACGTTTAAACCTAACACCATAAAAACTACGTCTAAACACCCCTAATCTGCTGCCCCCGACATCGCCGCAGCCTACATAATGTTATTAACCCCTAATCTGCTGCCCTTAACATCGCCGCCACCTAAATAAAACTATTAACCTCTAATCTGCTGCTCCCGATATCACCATCACCTATATAAGTTATTAACCCCTAATCTGCTGCCCCTAACATCGCCGCCACCTAAATACACTTATTATCCCCTAATCTGCCACCCTTAACATCGCCGTCACCTACATTACAGTTATTAACCCCTAATCTGCCTCCCCCAATGTCGCCGCCACCATACTAAAGTTATTGACCCATAAACCTCTGGCCTCCAACATCACTAACACTAAATAAATATATTAACCCTAAACCTAACCCTAACGTAACCCTAAGCATAATCCTAACCCTAACACCCCCTAATTTAAATATAATCAAAATAAATCTAAATACAACTTACAATTATTACCTAAATAATTCCTATTTAAAACTAAATACTTACCTATAAAATAAAACCTAAGCTAGCTACAAAATAACTAATAATTACATTGTAGCTATCTTAGGTTTTATTTTTATTTCACAGGTTTGTATTTATTTTAAAAAGGTAGACTAGTTAGTAAATATTTATTAAATATTTATTAACTACCTAGTAAAAATAAATACAAACTTACCTGTGAAATAAAAATAAAACCTAAGATAGCTACAATGTAACTATTAGTTATATTGTAGCTAGCTTAGGTTTTATTTTATAGGTAAGTATTTAGTTTTAAATATGAATTATTTAGGTAATAATTGTAAGTTTTATTTAGATTTATTTTAATTATATTTAAGTTAATGGGAGTTAGGGTTATGCTTAGGGTTAGGGTTATGTTAGAGTTAAGTTTAGTGGTTAATATATTTATGTAGTGATGTGGGAGGCCAGAGGTTTAGGGGTTAATAGTTTATTTTAGTTTATTTCGTGGTGGGGGGCTTGCGGTTTAGTGGTTAATAGGTTTATTATAGCGGTGGTGTGGGCGAACGGCAGATTAGGGGTTAATAATATGTAAATAGTGTTTGTGATGCGGGAGGTCAGCGGTTTGGGGGTTAATAGGTTTATTATAATGGCAACGATGTCGGGAAGCGGCGGGATAGGGGTTAATACATTTTTTAAGTGGTGGCGATGTCCAAAGCGGCAGTTTAGGGGTTAATACATTTTTTTAGTGTTTGCGATGCGGGAGGGCCTCGGTTTAGGGGTTAATAGGTAGTTTATGGGTGTTAGTGTACTTTGTGACAGTTTAGTTATGAGTTTTATGTTACAGCTTTGTAGCATAAAACTCATAACTACTGACTTTAGATGGCAGTACGGATCTTGTAATTTTAGGCTGTACCACTCACTTTTTGGCGTCACCACAAAACTCGTAATACCGGCGCTATGGAAGTCCCATTGAAAAAAGACTTTATTAAAAGTGCGGTACTGACGTTGCGTGACGGCCAAAAAGGTGTGCGGTACACCTATTCTGACAAGACTTGTAATTGCGGCGTTAGGGAAAAAGCATCGTTATGAAGCATAACGATGCTTTTTCACTCATAACGCAGAACTCGTAATCTAGCTGATTGTTAAGTATAGGAGCAGGGGGCATGTTGCTTAGAAGCCTGTATCTCAGGCATCTAAGCAGCTACAGACCACCAAGACCCACTGTTGGAAAGGTAATTGCCTAACCTCTCCAACAGTGTAAGTCTTGGGGATCTGAAAAAGAAAAAGAAAAGTTAAATTTATTTTATTTAAAAAAAATTAAAAAATTAAAAACCCTTAAAAAAAGCTTAGCTCCCAGGTGGGAAAGTGCTTAGCACTCAAAGGGTTACATTTCCAAAGCCTTTAACCTATCGCTACCGGTTTATGTAACCAAGTTGGTAAAGATGTTAATTTATATGATAAAAGAATGGTACCACTAGTAGCATTCTTTTTATAAGAGAATTATATCTCCGATTTAATACGTTTTTCCAGCATTTCATCTGCCATAATAAAAAAAACACAACTTATTATTGGACACTGAAGGATATAATAAATGTTAGACCATCAGAAAAATTCACCTTCATAGTTTTATTTCTCAAAAGTTAATTTCTTTGGATTGTATGTACTTATTTTTCTTGTTGTTTTATCTTATTAGAGCAGCCTCTCTCTACTTAGTGTTTTGATGGCAAACTAGAGAATCTGTAGAACAATTTTGTTAAAAAGGGGATCAATTGACCTGTTGCCACTCTGGCGCAAACATGTTATGGATGACAACTACTGCATGTAATAATGAATTACCATATAAAGGTTTTCTGTAGTCTCTTTCATGTGTGTATCTTGGTTACCACATAGTGTCAAATCCAAAATATTAACTTTCTGTTAATGAAGCTTGAAAGTAAATTGAATTCCCATGTCATTATTACTCAAATGTGCTACAAATGCTATGGTCTCCTGTTCACTTCCTGCAAAATAAAGATAAGATCATCTATAAAATATTCATAGAAATCCATAATTAGTTTGGTATAAGAGGGAGCAAACTATTTTCATTACAGTCTATCAAACTCAAAGTAAATTTGTTTAAGAAAGAACTTAACCAGTATAATATGTTGCTGGAAGTCTTTATAAAGATTGGTAAATCTTCAGAAAAAAAGAGCAAACTGATTTTAGTCCATATTCATGGGGTATAGAAGAATATAAGTGATGTCCACTATTAACTAACTAAGGGCCAGATACAAGTTCCACGCTATTTTGGTACTTTTGCTCATGCACAAACACCATCAAAAGTAAAGAAGTTGAAACTAAAATATTTGCATGCAAGTCAAAGCTAATGCATGCTAACTTCAGGACTTTGGATATTGCGACCACGCTTACTTCTTCTCCCCATAAACTAAAATGGACAGTGCAAACTGGAAAAAATCTAACATGTCGCTTACACGCTAACATGACAGGAGTTAAATCTACAGCACTAACTTGAAAGTAATTATGAATGCTTTACATTAAAATATTCTTCACATAAAATAAATGTTTCTTTTTATTTTTAAATAGGTATTTATATATATATATATATATATATATATATATATATATATACAGTATATGATTTTTTTTTGTAAAAACATATACAGGGAGTGCAGAATTATTAGGCAAGTTGTATTTTTGAGGATTAGTTTTATTATTGAATAACAACCATGTTCTCAATGAACCCAAAAAACTCATTAATATCAAAGCTGAATAGTTTTGGAAGTAGTTTTTAGTTTGTTTTTAGTTATAGCTATTTTAGGGGGATATCTGTGTGTGCAGGTGACTATTACTGTGCATAATTATTAGGCGACTTAACAAAAAACAAATATATACCCATTTCAATTATTTATTTTTACCAGTGAAACCAATATAACATCTCAACATTCACAAATATACATTTCTGACATTCAATAACAAAACAAAAACAAATCAGTGACCAATATAGCCACCTTTCTTTGCAAGGACACTCAAAAGCCTGCCATCCATGGATTCTGTCAGTGTTTTGATCTGTTCACCATCAACATTGCGTGCAGCAGCAACCACAGCCTCCCAGACACTGTTCAGAGAGGTGTACTGTTTTCCCTCCTTGTAAATCTCACATTTGATGATGGACCACAGGTTCTCAATGGGGTTCAGATCAGGTGAACAAGGAGGCCATGTCATTAGATTTTCTTCTTTTATACCCTTTCTTGCCAGCCACGCTGTGGAGTACTTGGACGCGTGTGATGGAGCATTGTCCTGCATGAAAATCATGTTTTCTTGAAGGATGCAGACATCTTCCTGTACCACTGCTTGAAGAAGGTGTCTTCCAGAAACTGGCAGTAGGACTGGGAGTTGAGCTTGACTCCATCCTCAACCCGAAAAGGCCCCACAAGCTCATCTTTGATGATACCAGCCCAAACCAGTACTCCACCTCCACCTTGCTGGCGTCTGAGTCGGACTGGAGCTCTCTGCCCTTTACCAATCCAGCCACGGGCCCATCCATCTGGCCCATCAAGACTCACTCTCATTTCATCAGTCCATAAAACCTTAGAAAAATCAGTCTTGAGATATTTCTTGGCCCAGTCTTGACGTTTCAGCTTGTGTGTCTTGTTCAGTGGTGGTTGTCTTTCAGCCTTTCTTACCTTGGCCATGTCTCTGAGTATTGCACAGCTTGTGCTTTTGGGCACTCCAGTGATGTTGCAGCTCTGAAATATGGCCAAACTGGTGGCAAGTGGCATCTTGGCAGCTGCACGCTTGACTTTTCTCAGTTCATGGGCAATTATTTTGCGCCTTGGTTTTTCCACACGCTTCTTGCGACCCTGTTGACTATTTTGAATGAAACGCTTGATTGTTCGATGATCACGCTTCAGAAGCTTTGCAATTTTAAGAGTGCTGCATCCCTCTGCAAGATATCTCACTATTTTTGACTTTTCTGAGCCTGTCAAGTCCTTCTTTTGACCCATTTTGCCAAAGGAAAGGAAGTTGCCTAATAATTATGCAAACCTGATATAGGGTGTTGATGTCATTAGACCACACCCCTTCTCATTACAGAGATGCACATCACCTAATATGCTTAATTGGTAGTAGGCTTTTGAGCCTATAAAGCTTGGAGTAAGACAACATGCATAAAGAGGATGATGTGGTCAAAATACTAATTTCCTAATAATTCTGCACTCCCTGTACAGTATATATATATATATATATATATATATATATATATAAATATGTATTTTAAAATACATAGAACATTTTCCTCTATTTGAGGACCATTGGAATGTAAAATATTTACTGTACATACACAGTAAAACACATTATTAAATATTAAAAATTAATACAAATTATATTTCTTGTTTTTAGGTATTTGAATTTTTCAAAAAATCAGTGCAAATTAAAAACCATACAAAATGTTAATTTGTACGATTTAATAAAAAAAATATAAGCAGAATATTACCGGTCACTGTTCATTTATAAGGCAAGTACTGATAGTTTTATGTAAGAAAAATGTATTTTATATTCTCACTCCTATCTCTGGGGAATAAGATTGCTGTCAAAAAGGCAAGCGTGTGTTATTCTTTCATTGTTCATAAATTTATACATACAAATACAAATCTAAATTTTTAAATTTAATTTTCTTTTTTACAAGCTCCTTTTAGAATACACATATTTTATTACAAATATGTTTTTTGGGTTTTTATTTGGAGGTACAATTTTTTTGGAAGTACAATTTTCTTTCTTTGCATTACACTTTTGTTTTTTGGAAATACAATACAATTTTTCCTCTTGGAAGTAAAACTCTTTTTTTTTTTTGGAATTACACTTCTAGCATGTGTCAAAACACTGTCAAAAATAAATTCTAGTTCCTGTTTGACTAAAGGACTTGTGATGTCACAGCATTCACTTCAGCAGTTTGCCTGGGAACCAGCTCGTGTTATGCTTCAATTAAATGTGGAGAAATGGCTAATAATCTCAGCACATCATCATCTCAGGAAAACTGTTTAACATTTATCATGTAACATACAACATGGATTAACATGAGATTATTCTTATTTGCATCATTCAGGACTATCAGGACTATACAGAAGAATACTGATTTTGATGTTTTAATTACAATTTTCATGGTAGCAGCAAAAACTCACTGTAGCCATGTGGTCTTCTTTTAGAGTATGTTTGATCATGTTTTACCATACAACATGCTTTAAAGGGATAGAAAGGTAAAAAAATGAAATGTCCATGGGTGCATTTCAATATGAAACAGGAGCATTTTTGCAATATACTTCAAGTTCTATTAGCAAAATTACTTCTAGTAAAAGTTACTGTTCTTCTACAACATACGCACAGTGCACCGGTATTCAAACACGATGCTTGCTCAGAGAGGTGGCAGTGGTGTTTATTGCTTCTGAAGACGTAATTTTTGTCATACAAGCTATTGCTGACTACCTGAGCAGGCATGGGGGCCTATTTACTATGGTGCGAGCGGACATGATCCGATATAGCAGATCATGTCCGCTGCACTTCGATAAATGCCGACAGCATACGCCGTCTGCATTTATCATTGCACCAGCAGTTCTTGTGAAGTGCTAGTGCAATGCCGCCCCCTGCAGATTCGCGGCCAATCGGCTGCTATCAGGGGGTGTCAATCAACCTGATCATATTCAATCGGGTTGATTTCTGTCCGCCGCCTCAGAACAGATGGACAGGTTATGGAGCAGTGGTCTTTAGAAGGCTGAAGGCTCGCCGAAAACACGGTGCATCAAATTCCATACAGAGCTTGTTAAATATGCCCCATGGTGTTTGAATACTGATGCACGGGCCCTCAGAAGATATGTGCATATGCCTCAGGAAAATAATAATAACTTTTATTAGATGCATTTTTGCTAATTTAAGTATACAGGGAGTGCAGAATTATTAGGCAAATGACTATTTTGACCACATCATCCTCTTTATGCATGTTGTCTTACTCCAAGCTTTATAGGCTCGAAAGCCTACTACCAATTAAGCATATTAGGCAATGTGCATCTCTGTAATCAGAAGGGGTGTGGTCTAATGACATCAACACTCTATATCAGGTGTGCATAATTATTAGGCAACTTCCTTTCCTTTGGCAAAATGGGTCAAAAGAAGGACTTGACAGGCTCAGAAAAGTCAAAAATAGTGAGATATCTTGCAGAGGGATGCAGCACTCTTAAAATTGCGAAGCTTCTGAAGCGTGATCATCGAACAATCAAGCGTTTCATTCAAAATAGTCAACAGGGTCGCAAGAAGCGTGTGGAAAAACCAAGGCGCAAAATAACTGCCCATGAACTGAGAAAAGTCAAGCGTGCAGCTGCCAAGATGCCACTTGCCACCAGTTTGGCCATATTTCAGAGCTGCAACATCACTGGAGTGCCCAAAAGCACAAGGTGTGCAATACTCAGAGACATGGCCAAGGTAAGAAAGGCTGAAAGACGACCACCACTGTACAAGACACACAAGCTGAAACGTCAAGACTGGGCCAAGAAATATCTCAAGACTGATTTTTCTAAGGTTTTATGGACTGATGAAATGAGAGTGAGTCTTGATGGGCCAGATGGATGGGCCCGTGGCTGGATTAGTAAAGGGCAGAGAGCTCCAGTCCGACTCAGACGCCAGCAAGGTGGAGGTGGAGTACTGGTTTGGGCTGGTATCATCAAAGATGAGCTTATGGGGCCTTTTCGGGTTGAGGATGGAGTCAAGCTCAACTCCCAGTCCTACTGCCAGTTTCTGGAAGACACCTTCTTCAAGCAGTGGTACAGGAAGAAGTCTGCATCCTTCAAGAAAAACATGATTTTCATGCAGGACAATGCTCCATCATCCAAGTACTCCACAACATGGCTGACAAGAAAGGGTATAAAAGAAGAAAATCTAATGACATGGCCTCCTTGTTCACCTGATCTGAACCCCATTGAGAACCTGTGGTCCATCATCAAATGTGAGATTTACAAGGAGGGAAAACAGTACACCTCTCTGAACAGTGTCTGGGAGGCTGTGGTTGCTGCTGCACGCAATGTTGATGGTGAACAGATCAAAACACTGACAGAATCCATGGATGGCAGGCTTTTGAGTGTCCTTGCAAAGAAAGGTGGCTATATTGGTCACTGATTTGTTTTTGTTTTGTTTTTGAATGTCAGAAATGTATATTTGTGAATGTTGAGATGTTATGTTGGTTTCACTGGTAAAAATAAATAATTGAAATGGGTATATATTTGTTTTTTGTTAAGTTGCCTAATAATTATGCACATTAATAGTCACCTGCACACGCAGATATCCCCCTAAAATAGCTATAACTAAAAACAAACTAAAAACTACTTCCAAAACTATTCAGCTTTGATATTAATGAGTTTTTTGGGTTCATTGAGAACATGGTTGTTGTTCAATAATAAAATTAATCCTCAAAAATACAACTTGCCTAATAATTCTGCACTCCCTGTATTGCAAAAATGCTTCTATTGCAACATGAAATGCCCCTTGCACATTTCATTTTTGACCTTTCTAGCCCTTTAACATGCCCAAAGAGCTTATTCTGCCTTGTTTTATAATAATTATGTACTAAGGAATATTGTTTTTGATAGTTCCCAGGCAAACTACTAAAATGAATGCTGTGACATCATAAGTCCTTTAGCAATATTGGAACTAGAATTTATTTTTGACATTGCTTGGACACATACTGGAAGTGTAATTCCAAAAAAAAGGAATTGTACTTTCAAAAGAAAAAAATTGTATTGCATTACCAAAAAAGAAAAGTGTAATTCCAAGAAAAGATTGTACTTCAAAAAACAAAGAACCATATTACGAGTTTTGCGTTAGAGGCTATGCTGTGCTAACGAGCAGTTTTCTCTCATCGCTCACTTACATGCAACGCTGGTATTACGAGTTTTCAGAAACCCGTCGTTAAAAGACAAGAAGTGAGCGTTGAGCAAAATTTTGCTCATTACCGCACTCCAATACCAGCGCTGCTTAAGTCAGCGGTGATCTGGTCGTACGTGCTTGTGCACGATTTCCCCATAGGGATCAACGGGGAGAGCCGGCTGAAAAAAAGTCTAACACCTGCAAAAAAGCAGCGTAAAGCTCCCTAACGCAGCCCCATTGATTCCTATGGGGAAACTAAAGTTATGTCTACACCTAACACCCTAACATGAACCCCGAGTCTAAACACCCCTAATCTTATACTTATTAACCCTAATCTGCCGCCCCCGACATCGCCGCCACCTACATTATATTTATGAACCCCTAATCTGCTGCCCCCAACATCACCGACACCTACATTATATATATTAACCCCTAATCTGCCATCCCCAATGTCGCCGCAACCTACCAACACTTTTTAACCCCTAATCTGCCGCCCCCAACATAGCCGCCACTAAAATTAACATATTAACCCCTAAACTGCCGCACTCCCGCCTCGCAAATATTAGTTAAATATTATTAACCCCTAATCTGCCGTCCCTAACATCGCCGCCACCTACCTACATTTATTAAGCCCTAATCTGATGCCCCCAACGTCGCCGCCACTATATTAAAGTTATTAACCCCTAAATCTAAATCTAACCCTAAACCTAACACCCACTAACTGAAATATAATTTAAATAAATCTAAATAAATATTGCTATCATTAAATAAATTATTCCTATTTAAAACTAAATACTTACCTATAACATAAACCCTAAGATAGCTACAATATAATTAATAGTTACGTTGTATCTAGCTTAGGGTTTATTTTATTTTACAGGCAAGTTTGTATTTATTTTAACTAGGTAGAATAGTTACTAAATAGTTATTAACTATTTAATAACTACCTAGCTAAAATAAATACAAAGGTACCTGTAAAATAAAACCTAACCTAAGTTACAATAACACCTAACACTACACTATAATTAAATAAATTAACTAAATTAAATACAATTACCTAAATTAAATTAAATTAGCTAAAGTACAAAAAAAACCCCACTAAATTACAGAAAATAATAAACAAATTACAGATATTTAAACTAATTACACCTAATCTAATAGCCCTATTAAAATAAAAAAGCCTCCCCAAAATAAAAAAAAACCCTAGCCTAAACTAAACTACCAATAGCCCTTAAAAGGGCCTTTTGCGGGGCATTGCTCCAAAGTAATCAGCTCTTTTACCTGTAAAAAAAAAATACAAACAACCCCCAACAGTAAAACCCACCACCCACACAACCAACCCCCAAATAAAATACTATCTAAATAAACCTAAGCTCCCCATTGCCCTAAAAAGG
The DNA here is from genome assembly GCF_027579735.1 of Bombina bombina. Taxonomy (NCBI): domain Eukaryota; kingdom Metazoa; phylum Chordata; class Amphibia; order Anura; family Bombinatoridae; genus Bombina; species Bombina bombina. The sequence continues at coordinate 325,283,767 of NC_069501.1, read as the reverse complement.
GCATTTGGATGGGCATTGCCCTTAAAAGGGCAGTTAGCTCTTTTGCTGCACAAACCCTAACCTAAAAATAAAACCCACCCAATACACCCTTAAAAAACCTAACACTAACTCCCTGAAGATCGACTTACCAGGAGACGTCTTCATCCAAGCCGGGCCGAAGTCCTCAATGAAGCCAGGAGAAGTCTTCATCCAAGCTGGGCGAAGTGGTCCTCCAGACAGGCAGAAGTCTTGACGGCATCTTCTATCTTCATCCATCTGGCGCGGAGTGGGTCCATCTTCAAGACATCCGGCGCGGAGCATCCTCTTCCAACAAAGTCTTCTTACTAAATGACGGTTCCTTTAAGTGACATCATCCAAGATGGTGTCCCTTAGATTCCGATTGGCTGATAGAATTCTATCAGCCAATCGGAATTAAGGTATAAAAAATCCTATTAGCTGATGCAATCAGCCAATATGATTAAAGTTCAATCCTATTGGCTGATCCAATCAGCCAATAGGATTGAGCTTGCATTCTATTGGCTGTTCCAATCAGCCAATAGAACGTGAGCTTAATCCTATTGGCTGATAGAATTCTATCAGCCAATCGGAATCTAAGGGATGCCATCCCATCGTCATAATTTTATTATAGTATTTGCGATGCGGGAGGGTCTCGGTTTAGGGGTTAATAGGTAGTTTATTTATTATTATTATCAGTTATTTGTAGAGCACCAACAGATTCTGCAGCGCTAGTTTATGGGTGTTAGTATACTTTTTAGCACTTTAGTTATAAATTTTATGCTACGACATTGTAGTGTAAAACTCATAACTACTGACTTTAGAATGCGTTAGGGATCTTGGAGGTAGAGGATGTACCACTCACTTTTTAGCCTCCCAGGACAGACTCGTAATATCGGCGCTATGGAAGTCCCATAGAAAAAAGTCTTTACAAAGTTTACATAAGTCGTTTTGCGGTAAGGCCAAAGAAGTGTGTGGTGACCCTAAACCTGCAATAACAGTGGGCGTAAAAAAGCAGCGTTAGGACCTCTTAACGCTGCTTTTTTACCCTAACGCACAACTCGTAATCTAGCCCTAAATGTATTTTAAAAAAAAAACAGTTATATTTGAAAATGTAGAATTATATTCATATGTCACAATTTATATACAATGATAAAGAATCACACACATTTTTTTTTTGGCAGCAATCTTATTTCATATATCTCTAGGTATAATTGTTCCAGTATAGTTACCCAGTTAATAGTGATGAACTCATCTACTCTCCAGGTTTTGAATGTCATTTCCAGAAAGAGATGCACTGTATCCTAACAAAGTCATCAAAGCGTTTTGTCCGGCAGCAGAGGCATATCCATTCTAGAGGCATATCCATTCATAGTAATTATAAGAAAGTGAATAACAGCAACCTCTATATATACACATGTGTGAACATAAAACCACCTACAGCATAGTATTTTACCGTTAGTCATTATACTTTTGCTTATGGTCATAGAAGTTGCCGTTGTATTTATGAGTACCTCAGCAGACGCCTATAATAAGTTGTAGTTGTTGATTATGGATGTATAATGTTAGCATAAGAGCAATATTGTTTTTATCTAATTAGCCATGTTGTTTAGTTTAAATTTGTTTGGCTGGTTACTAAGGCTACGGACGACGCCCCTAGTGACTCATGCTATGCGCCTGATGCTTCCAGCTGATTCAAATCACTTGATTATGATTAGTAGGGGGTTTTATGTTCACACATGTGTATATATAGAGGTTGCTATTAATCACTTTCTTGTTATGTCTGAGGAAGGAGGTAATACTCTGAAACGTCACACCTTGTGGGATTAAAAGATATCCTTTATTTAAATACCGGTGAGTGCCTGCTTCTTTTTGCTTTATATATATATACACACACAAATAAATAAAATTAGAGAAGGCTGGCATTCACTGGATTTTTAGTGTTTTTATGATACAAACCAAGATGTGACAATTCAGGTACTTCATACCTTCTTCAGACAAATGTAAGTAAACAAACAAATGTGCAAGACACAGTATATAGCTGTTATAATCCCCCCCGAACCAATAATAACAGCCTGCTTATTCAATGAAACCAATCAAAAAAGTACACAATAATATACATGTCAAATGACAATCAGTGTGTCTTATAGATAATTCTGGCAGTATAGTGCTGATTGTGAACATCAATGTATGTATTTTATCACAGAAAGAACTAAACAATACTATTAACATTACAAACCTTGCTAACATACCATTATGTAGACTGAAAGATGGGATCCCTTCACTTGAGCACAAACAACGCCATTTTTTATTGAGACGTGACGTGGGTGTGACGTCATCTGTGTAATTTGCTGCAATCCTATCTCTGCTCTCTTCATGGGCTGGGTGGGTTATATGTCAATGACAAGTAAACACAGGCAAAGACGCTACTCATCTGTATACATTGTTGATACAATGTTACAGGTGGCTTATAACAGTATTCCGTAAGTAATCTATAGTGTACTGGAGATCCAAATTAGATCACTATTCTCTAATTATATGCTTCTGATCTCTACAAACAGTTGTACTAGCTTCACCCCATAGATAATCAATGTTGTTCAATATGAAACATAAAAATATACTATCATGACACTCTGTGTTAATATTTAGCTTAAATCTTACTTGCATTAATATACTTATGTAAGCTTAGTCAACTAGCAGATGTATTATCTGTAGAAAAGCTACACAAACAGGAGACAATAGCACTAATTAACCTCCCAGTGGGGGATAGGAGAGAGAGATTTTTGTATTAGCTGGTTGTAATCACCCCCCCTCCCCCAGCCATAATTAGCATTTCAATACCTATTAGGCGGTTTGTTTAGAAAGAGATAACATTAGCTGGTCTGCTTTACTTGCAGAGTCAGCCAATTTATATGGGCATGTAAATGAGAACAATAGGTGATGGTTTGAAGGGACATGAAACCCCACATTTTTCTTTCATGATTTCAGATAGAGCATACCATTTTAAACAACTTTCCAATTTACGTATACCATCAACATTGCTTTATTCTCTTGGTATTCTTTATTAAAGGAGCAACAATGTACTACTGGGAGCTAGCTGAACACATATTTGTACTCCAATGGTAAGAGGTATATATGTGCAGCCACCAATCAGCAGCTAGCCCTCAAGCCCACCTAGGTACTTTTGAATAAAAGAAACTAAGAGAATGAAGCAAGTTTGATAATAGAAGTAAAATGGAAATTTGTTTAAAAATGAATGCTGTATCTGAATCATGAAAGAACATTTTTGGGTTTCATGTCCCTTTTGTGCTACATTTAAATAACCTGCAATAGGTTTAACAACAGGTAATTGGGAAACACATTAAGGGGAAACCAGTTTTATAGTAAAGTATCCAGTTAACTCATATAGGCCAGAATAGATATAGTGGAGCAGTATTTAACAATTAACACTCCCACTTGTGTGCTAGCTCTGCTAGCTCATCTAGAAGTAAGCCTTTTGTGCGAGTCGGGTAGCGCTCACATTACAAGTTGAAAGTAAACATTTTTTGCTTGCATGCTAAACTGATGTGCACAAAAAAAACAAAATTAGAATATCACAATCATTAACATATTCCCCAATAGAAGTCAATAGAGCAAAAAAAGTAGACAAAAACAACTAACTTGCAAGCAAATCCGATTGCATATTCTTAAAGTGCGCTAACCTGACAAAAAAATATTTCACATATTGTTACATAGCAGAATATGTTCCATTTGTTCATAAATACATGTTTCTACATATGCAGGTATCTGATGGTATTTTGGTAATATTTTTATATATATATAATCAGCTGGAGAGCACTCCCACTTCTTAGGTCACTCTCCCAGGGTACATGCAGGGGTTGAATAATATTAGTGAACAGAGGCAGCACTCACTGCTCTTTTTAAATGTGCAATTTATTTTGTGACGTTTTGGGGATCTGAGGAAGGGGATACGGTCCCCGAAACGTCACAAAATAAATTGCACATTTAAAAAGACCAGTGAGTGCTGCCTCTGTTCACTAATATATATATATATAGACAGTTTAACGCGGTCTGTGCCTTGTTGTCAGTCATTTAGGGGTCGGTTTGTAAAGTTCCTTTTTGAATGTAGGGCTTATTTCCATGGAAGTCAAAATAAAATTTAGAATTCAGATGGAGCGTTCAACTTTAAAATTGAGACTATACTGTGGTAGTCTCAGTAGAGTTCACATATCTTGTGCTCAATATGTATAACATTGTTACAAACATTGTTGCAATCACTGTTGCCATATCGTGATCTAGACATGCATGGTCCCATGCCTACAACAGTATGCTGTTATGGAAATAAATGATAACAAGGGAAAGAGAAACATTTGATAACAGAATTGTTTTTTTTTTGCTTTTTAATTCTACGCTCTGACTGTTTGAAAGTTACATTTTCATGTTAACAGGATTTTTTTTTATATATGGATTAATTCTGTTAATGTTCTCTTTTCCCAGCATATGCAGAATTGTCATGAACAAACCAGAGTAGCAGTTAGAAATGGGCAAACCTTATGGAACTATCAGAGAAAAAGTAATCCTAGAATAAATTGTATATGTACGGCATATTCCCCATGCAGAATTCCTTTCCAAAGTATGGTAAGCACAACTTGTTATTTAACTCTCCTAACCTAAGTTTTTGTGTGCATGTGCACGTATTCCCCCATAGAGATCAATGGAGAAAAAAAAAACTAACACCCAAGAGCACGCAAACATCACATTTTCACAATCCCCATAGAAGTCAATGGAGAAACACAAATTGATGGAAAAAACAAACACCAATCGCGAAAACGACATAGCATATTCGCATTAGCAAATGTGAAATATTTACAGTAAATACATAGTTAAAATATTTATTAAATATGAATGCTGCATAAATATGTTTTATGCAATACTGTGTGTTCCCATAGACCGCAATGTAAATATATATATATATATATATATATATATATATATATATATATATATATATATATATATGATTATATACAGATATACATATATATATATTTAAAAATGCTGCCCATTTCTCCGCTACGGCATCAGAATTAGGCTCTCATAGAAGCCTATGGAAGCAAGATCTTGTGAGTGCAATGCTTCCTAGCTCGCGTTTGCATTGCGATTTACTTGTAATGCCAGCGCACATTGCTGTGCACTGGTATTACACAGTGGAGCGCTAATATTGCTTGCTCGCAAGAGATATTTAGCGCTCCACTTGTAATCTGGCCCAGTATTAGCAATAATGTAAAGCTACATTAGTAATCTTTAAACTCATTAGCTGATACCATAATCAGAATGTCATACTGAAATAAAATTAATGTAATAAATTGTTTGTGGTTTTATATACATACACCATACAGTTATAATTACCTATAGATCCTGTATGATACACCGAAATAGTCTGAAAAATAAATCATAATAGTTCTTGACAATTAAGACAATTGACAATAATCACCTAATATATATATATATATATATTTTTTTTTCTAACTCTTCTATGTTTGTGTTTTGTTTTATAGATTTTTTTTTTTTTTACCAAACTCTGGAATATACATTCTACATATGTTTGCCTTACGTGTGTTTTTAAATTAAAATAGTTTATGATTTGGAGATAGGTTATGATTTGTAGCTACAGGGGTACTTGCTACAGTGAATTTTGAGGAACAGTGATATGGATTTACAAGGGATGCTCAAAACATTGCAATTGGTGCCATCTAGTGGCCATGAACAGCTAAACACAGGATTAAAGAAAAAAAAAGAAAACACAAATTAGCTTGAGACAGAGAAAACATATTATAGCATGGGTTCCAGTCCAATTTGTTAAAAAAAAAAATTCTCATGGGTTTACACAGTGCACTAAGCAAGTATGTTTTTTTTTGTATTTTTTTTTATTGATTTTGAAATATTTTAAATGTTTATGTAGTTCAAAAACATTAAACATATCATCTTTGTAACAAATGAAACATTCAGAAATAAAATGTTAATATCAGAATATCTAATTTGAAGGTAAGGGTTTAATCAGTTGAAAATCACAATATTCTACAATTTTCATAATTACTTTTATTGACTGGATGATACTCAAACTACATTTATGGTTTATCAAAAATACTTAACTGTCTCCAATTCATTCACAGTCTGTCCCTCAATATCCATTCTCCATTGTTGAAGGAGTCACTTTTTTTAGACAATCCTACAAGCACTTTTATGAAAACAATGATCAAACCAAATTGTATTTTGTGCAGTTTAAATAAATAAATAAATAAATAAATAAATAAATAAATAAATAACAAAGGGACTTATTACCCAAATGGTAAATCAATTGAAAGTGATGCAATTTATATGTAAAAATTTGACTAGAAAAAAATCACATGAACAACAGTACATAAAAAAGGAAAGTATGCTACCTCAAAATCTCCACAGCAATCACATCACACTTTAGAAATACTTTAAGCATTTGACCCTAATGCTTTCCTTGGACTAAAACGGAAGCGCTCATTGGTATATGCAGGTAAAGTCACTTCTTCTCAGTTCAAGGAAGTTTGCCCCAAAATCTTGTAAGATTATGTTCAACTCCTATGACATCACAGCAGGATGAGCTCAGCACACAATGCTGATTGGATGTTCATTGTATTTAAAAAAATAATCTTGTAGATGAGAGTAGAAAGAACTAAATAGTACCTGCTTACAGAGCAGTTTCTCTGCTGAGATAATCCAAGCGTTAAAAAAAGAAAAACACAGTTAAAGGGGCATGATACCCAAATTGTGAAGCACATTAAAGTGATGCAGCATAACTGTAAAAAGCTGACTAGAAAATATCACTTGAACATATATATATATATATAAAAAAAAAGGAAGATAACTTGGACTAAAACAGAAGCGCTCATCTGGTATATGCAGGTAAAGTCACTTCTTCTCAGTTCAAGGAAGTTTGCCCCAAAATCTTGTAACATTATGTTCAACTCCTATGACATCACAGCAGGATGAGCTCAGCACACACTGCTGATTGGATGTTCATTGTATTTTAAAAAAATAACCTTGTAGATGAGAGTAGAAAGAACTAAATAGTACCTGCTTACAGAGCAGTTTCTCTGCTGAGATAATCCAAGAGTTAAAAAAAGAAAAACACAGTTAAAGTGGCATGATACTTAAATTGTGAAGCACATCAAAGTGATGCAGCATAACTGTAAAAAGCTGACTAGAAAATATCACTTGAATATATATAAAAAAGGAAGATATTTTACCTAAAATTTCCTCAGTATTTACACCCCACTTTAAGCAGCCAGTCAGGTCGTGCATCTGTCATGTGCAGGCACAGCCATGTTATTTTCCTATTCAGTTTAAGTAAGTTCTATGAAATCTCATGAGATTTGACTGAAATCACAGTAAATGCAAAACATTAACTTTTTGTTTCCTACCTTGCAGCTGGACAGCAGCTGAAGTATAACTGTTTACGCAGCACTTACTCTGGTGAGCTGAAGAAACTTTGAGGTAAAATGTCTTCCTTTTTTACATAGAGATGCTCAGGTGATATTTTCTTATCAGCTTTTTAAAGTTATGCTGCATTATTTTCAAGTGATTAAAGAATATGTGTATTTTGTCCCTTTAAACATCAATGAGCTTTTATTGTTTTTTACAGTTGCAATAAGGAAAAAAGATTGTGTCATGCATGGATATGCAGTGTACAAAAAATAAATAACTGAAGCTTTATATTTGTGCAAATTTTAAAGCATATGTATAACATTTAAGATATTTGATAAAAAACGAAGGGAGAAGCACAACTCTGATTCACATGTAGAATATCAAATTTATTAAAGCCCTCTGTGTACAGACAGCTGCTCACAAGATTAAAAATGATCAAGCTCTGAAAGCGCGCCGGAAACAGCAGTTATAGACCGCTGCTCCATAACTGGTCCGCTGCCTCTGAGGCTGCAGTCTGCAATCCGCCCGATCCTATACAATCTGGCTGATTGACACCCCCTGGCCATGAATCTGCAGGGGGCGGCATTGCACAAGCAGTTCTGGTGAACTGTTTGTGCAATGTTAAATGCCAACAGCGTATCATGTTGGACAGACATTGATAAATCGGCCCCCAAACGTGTAGACATATGATAAAATGTCATATAAGTCTAGACGTGGTGTCTTCTTTCCCCCCTGATCCTTGGTAGGGAATTACAAATGTGGTCCACTCCATCATACAGGGCTCAACACTTCTGTGTCTGATTAGTTAAAAAAAATCCTGAGGCTGTAGTCTCTCCATAAGAATGAAGGTACGGAAGCTTCATAGGGACTGAAAGATGATGCCATGTCTAGACTTATATGACATTGTATCATATGTCTACATGATTATGCTGTTTTTAATTTATGAGTAGCTGTCTGTACACAGGGGACTTTAAACTGTTTTACACGTAAATTAAAGTTGCACTTCTCTTTTTGTTTTTTGTTTACCTATCTTCAGGTGTTTTCAGAACACTATTTGAGGAGTTGATTCCTGATTCAGTTTACCTTTGGATTGTTTCTGCATTACTCTGAGAAAGTCCTGACAACTAGCCCTCACTTGTTATGAAACAAATAAACAAAGAGATAAAGTGTAGACTACACAATGAAACATGATCATAGCTCTGAGGTAATGGGACTTTAGGGAACAATTTTTGGATTTAATTGCTGGTGGGAATATTTTACCATTTAATAATTGTATTTATTTTATTAGATCGCAGGTACCCCATACAGTTATCACATTATAAATAATATTATCTTTGGCCTTTTATACCGACTGTATGATTTATACAGGTGATAGCGAGAACAGGGCTACTTATTGTTTTGTTTTAGTATTCTTATTATTAAGATAGCTTTGCATGACTAAATATTGAAACAAAATAACAACATGGATTTCTCTTTTTTACTATTGAAGCTAAATGCAAAGCCTTCTTGCTCCATAAAATGCAAATACTTTTAAAAACATTTACAGTTAGATCCATAAGTATTTGACGCAATTTTCATAGTTTTGGTTCTGTACAAAACCACAATGGATCTTAAATGAAGTAATTAAGATGTGATTGAAGTCAAGAATTTCAGCTTTAAGTCAAGGTGTTGAACAAAAATTATAAATTACACAACGTTTTTTTTATATATATATATATATATATATATATATATATATATATATATATATATATATATATATATATATATATATATAGTCCCTACATTTTATGGGGCTCCTTCTTAATCCTTGGCAGTGAATGATTCCCTGAAGTTTGGAACCCCTTGACATCACCAAGTTCTAGATTTCCTCCTTAATGATGCTTTGCCAGAACTTTACTACAGCTGTCTTAAGTTGCTGCTTATTTGTGGGTTCTTAAGTTTTCTCTTCAGCAAATAAAATGCATATTAAAGAGACATGAAACACAATTTTTCCACTGGCAGCCATACATCCCCATGCCATAACACTACCTCTATCACATTTCACTGATAATGTGATAACGCTCCAGATCATAAGCAATTCTTTCTTTTTTCTTCCCCACATCCTGCTACAGGTTGATCTAATTTTTAATTAAAACTCACAGTCTGTATTTTAAGCTAAAATTAACTTCAACTCCAATATATTTTTTTTCTAACAGCTAAAATAACGATAACTATATAAATGTCCAAATACATATGGACCTAACTCCATATCTTCAGTTAATAAGAAATTATGTTCTGGTAGCTGGCCTGGCTGAAGTGTAGTAAGGGTGGTTTAGGGACTACTGTCTTTAGTGTCCTCTATGTAGACAATGGAATCATGGACACCAAGAAATAATTTACATCTAACTAACAAGGCAAAAAACAAGTAATGCACAGTCTGCATTCAAGTAATGAACATTCTGCTTATCAGTATCGGCATGACACACAGTATCTTTAAAATAAGTTTTGTGATCCTCTGTCTTTAGTTTGGTGAAGACAAGATACGTAGCTGCTACAAAATTACTTCCCCATTATGAAAAGAGATAAATAATGATAATCAACTTCCCTTTGATGCCTTCCTGATCTTCTCGTGGTTTATGAATTTATTTAAACAAATACTTTTAACTAATTATATATAAATAAAATAAAACATCTGATTTTTTTGGATTCCTCAGTTTTATATTGAATTGAACAAAAAATTAGACATGTAAAATATACAGAATTGAGAGACATGAATGATCAGTTAGGGGGGGAGATAGGAATACTTCTACTTAAAGGGACACTTTACCCAAAATTTTTCTTTCGTGATTCAGATTAAGCATGAAATTTTAAGCAACTTTCTAATTTACTCCTATTATCAAATAGAATGTATCAAGAATGTAAGTTTAGATGCCGGCCCATTTTTGGTGAACAACCTGGGTTGTCCTTGCTGATTGGTGGATAAATTCATCCACCAATAAAAAAGTGCTGTCCAGAGTACTGAAACCAAATAAAAACTTAGATGCCTTCTTTTTCAAATGATAGCAAGAGAACGAAGAAAAATTGATAATAGGAGTAAATTAGAAATTTGCTTAAAATTGCATGCTCTTTCTGAATTACAAAATAAAAAATTTGGGTTCAGTGTACCTTTAATTGATAGTTTCTTGGTTTTCTTCATGGAATTACAAGTCTTAGTCATCTAATAAGTGGGTGATGTCCGAAAAGTATTAACCACATAAAGTCATCCTAACATTTACAGATTAAATATATTCCTCAAAATAATAATCCTTTTGGATTTCTTATTAAAAAATAAAGACATACACCTGTCTCCAAAACATTTTATGGAGGACATGCGAAACCCCACCAATAATTAGATAAGCATAATATTATATACATGAAAATATAAACAATTGCTCCTTCTTTGTATCCTATGGCAGTGACCCATGTGACCTCTTTCCTTTCAAAAATGGTTTTCAGATTTTTGTAGTAACTTTCAGTTTTTTTCTTTTAAATAAGATTCTTTAAAACACATTCGCCTAGATTTAGAGTTTGGTGTTAGCCGTCAAAAGCAGCGTTAAGGGCTCCTAACGCTGCTTTTTACCGCCCGCTGGAAAAAAAGGAGCATTAGCTATTCAGCCAGGAAAGGGTCTAATGCTCACTTTCAAGCTGCAACTTTTCCATACCGCAGATCCCCTTACGCCAATTGCGTATCCTATCTTTTCAATGGGATCTTCCTAACGCTGGTATTTAGAGTCTTGGCTGAAGTGAGCGGTAGAGCCTCTACCGACAAGACTCCATCCGCAGGAAAAAGTCAGTAGTTAAGAGCTTTATGGGCTAACGCCGGATTATAAAGCTCTTAACTACTGTGCTCTAAAGTACATTAACACCCATAAACTACCTATGTATCCCTAAACCGAGGCCCCCCACATCGCAAACACTCTAATAATTTTTTTTACCCCTAATCTGCCGCCACCTACATTATCCCTATGAACCCCTAATCTGCTGTCCCTAACATCGCCGACACCTACATAATATTTATTAACCCCTAATCTGCCCCCCCAGGTCGCCGCTACCTAACTACACTTATTAACCCCTAATCTGCCGACCGGACCTCGCCGCCACTATAATAAATGTATTAACCCCTAAACCGCCGCACTCCTGCCTCGCAAACCCTATAATAAATAGTATTAACCCCTAATCTGCCCTCCCTAACATCGCCGCCACCTAACTTCAAGTATTAACCCCTGCCGACCAGACCTTGCCGCTACTATAATAAATGTATTAACCCCTAAAGCTAAGTCTAACCATAACCCTAACACCCCCCTAAGTTAAATATAATTTTATTCTAATGAAATAAATTAACTCTTATTAAATAAAGTATTCCTATATAAAGCTAAATACTTACCTGCAAAATAAACCCTAATATAGCTACAATATAACGAATAATTATATTGTAGCTATTTTAGGATTTATATTTATTTTACAGGCAACTTTGTATTTATTTTAACTAGGTACAATAGCTATTAAATAGTTAATAACTATTTAATAGCTACCTAGTTAAAATAATTACAAAATTACCTGTAAAGTAAATCCTAACCTAAGTTACAATTAAACCTAACACTACAGTATCAATAAATTAATTAAATAAATTAACTACAATTACATACAATTAAATAAACTAAACTAAATTACCAAAAAAAACAAACACTAAATTACAAAAAATAAAAAAAGATTACAAGAATTTTAAGATAATTACACCTACTCTAAGCCCCCTAATAAAATAACAAAGCCCCCCAAAATAAAAAAAATTCCCTACCCTAATCTAAATTAAAAAAGTTAAGCTTTAGGGGTTAATACATTTATTAAAGTAGCGGCGAGGTCCGGTCGGCAGATTAGGGGTTAATAAGTGTAGGTAAGGTAGCGGCGACGTTGGGGGCGGCAGATTAGGGGTTAATAAATATAATATAGGTGTCTGCGGTGTAAGGGGCAGCAGATTAGGGGTACATGGGTATAATGTAGCTTGCGGCGGTGTACGGAGTGGCAGATTAGGGGTTAATAATATAATGCAGGTGTCAGCGATAGCTGGGGCGGCAGATTAGGGGTTAATAAGTGTAAGGTTAAGGGTGTTTAGACTCGGGGTACATGTTAGGGTGTTAGGTGCAGACTTAGAAAGTGTTTCCCCATAGGAAACAATGGGGCTGCGTTAGGAGCTTAACATTGCTTTTTTGCAGGTGTTTTTTTCAGCCCAAACTACCCCATTGTTTCCTATGGGGATATCGTGCACAAGCACGTTTTTCCAGCTAGCCGCTACCGTAAGCAACGCGGGTATTGACAGTTGAAGTGGCGGTAAATATGCCTTTACGCTCCCTTTTTGGAGCGTAACGCAGCCCTTCAGAGAACTCTCAATACCAGCGTTGTTTAAAATGTGCGGGGGGAAAAAAAGGAGCATTAGCTATTCGGGTCGTTACCGACAAAACTCTAAATCTAGCCACAAGTGATCTAATAATAAAATGTTTAAAAATGTGTTGTAAAAAACAACAACTTTGCAATATAATTTCATTATTTATTGTGTTCACTTTTCTTGTAATTTCCCACCCCTGTTAGATGTGGAGGTGCAATCTCCAGACTAAACACTACTATATTTCACGCAGTCATTGTTTGCAGACTCTAGTGATGCGTTTATAGCTGTCACTAATTGGCCTCAGCAGAGAAGGAAACTTAGGTTACAACATGATGGTGCCAGGGCCGGATTGGGCAGCCGGGATACCGGGAAAAATCCCGGTGGGCCGCCGGCTGACAGCTCAGCTGGGCTGGCAGGCTTGGCCGGGTTGGCCCTGGCTGCTGTGTGCTGTGTTTGGAATATAATTGCGGTCCTGTTAGTGTTACACATGTCACTGACTAACTCAGACTCCCCACTAAAGTTGCAGCAGTGAGTGTAGACTAAATATTTTTTTATTAAACTTCTACGTACTTTCACTTTGTAATGTTAGATAATATTTAACCCCCTCGCCGCTGGTGGCCCGCTGCCTCTGCATGCAAGTTAAACAAACCAGCTAGCGCTGCGGCCGCTGGTGAAGGCTGTTACTTAACCCTAAGACCTTAGTTAGTGGTCACGACACTTACTAAACCAGCCAGCCTCGCCTCCCTTCTGAGATCTCTACAGTGACTGAGTCTGTGTCTGTCTCAGTGACAGTCTCACACAGTCAGACAGTCAGTCACAGGCTCAGTACTGTACTTTCTCAGTATGTCTCACAGGCAGGCCAGCCAGCGGAGGAGGACTCAGGAGGATTCAGGTCAGGATTAGGAATCCTCATTATGCAGGCCGGTCCGGAGGTGGTGTGGGCCGCGGGCTGTGATGTCACAGTCACTACAAGTAAGGTAAGATGACTGACTCACCGCACCACATGACATAGGAGGGAGCGGGAGCCTCAGACTGGGAACAGCAGCGGCTGCGTGCCTGCATCGCAGCGTCAGTCGTCAGTGAGCAGTGCACTGAGTGAGCTCGAGTAGACAAGCAGGCCATGTGGGGTCAGTGGTCACATGTGAAACAGTACTATAGAGTGGCCCAGCAGCAGTCAGTGCAGTGGACAGTGGGAGAGCCAGCAGGGAGGGACAAAACAGCACTGCTACTGTACTGAAGAGAGTGGCTGCAACTTTGGACTGGACAGCACTGCAGAAGGCATTGGCAGAAGCAGAGAGGCAGGCAGCAGGGGCAGGCACATCATCATATTCGGTAACGTAACGGTTCAGTCATGTTTGTTTGTATGCAGTATATTATATATATATTTTTATATTTTTATTGTGATTAACTTTTTGTGAAGTTGACTTGTGATGATGTATAGTGACTGAGACTGAGTGTGAAGTCCAGTAGAACTGTAGAACACAGACTGACTGTTGTGTCAAAAATGTAAAAAAATGGCAGACTGTTTTATATAAGCATCGTGGCATCTACACTTCATGCAGATATATTCATTATGGTGGAGATATATTTATTCATAGTGTTTTTACTTGGAGCATTTTTGCAAAAGCAGGTCTTGGGCTAAATTCTCTAGATAATCTAGACTAGATAATGTAGACCAACACCTGCTTTTGCAAAAATGCTCAAAATGTCTCCATTATCCATAATTAATATATGTAATATGCATGAAGTGTAGATGCTTATATAAAACAGTCTGCCATTTTTTGTTTCTTAGTCATAGCAGCTTCTCAGTAATTTACTCTTCAGGCCTGCATAAAGTGTTTCTTTTTCTACTGAAAAACAAAAAAAAAAAAAGCAGTTCATAATGTAAGGAGGTTTGTGTTTGTAAATTGTAACTATGCAATACAGACAGACATATCAGATGAGATCACCGGACATTACTGGAAACTAATAATCCTGAAAGGGATTTTGATTTAAGATTTTTTTTTTACTGCCTACTCTAAGTTAGAAGCATTCTTCTTGCATATAAAGAACATTATCTCACAGAATATGAAGTATATATATAATATGTATACTTCATATTCTGTGAGATATAATGTTCTTTATGATGCAAGAATGCTATGCTTTTAACTTAGAGCAGGCAGTAAAAAAAATAAATAAATCTAAAATCAATTTCAGGATTATTAGTGTCCGCCTGTCTGGTGATGTTTAAATCTTAGTTGCTTGTTTGGTCTTCTTATATCAGTGTTTTAAAGGGACATAACACGCAAAAGATTTTTTTAAATTATTCAGACAGAGCATACAATTTTTAAAAACTTTCCAATCCACTTAGCTAATATACTGGTATCATTTTATGAAGGAGCAGCAATGCACTACTGAGAGCTATTTAGTGCATCATTTGAGCCAATGACAAGAGGCATATATGCTTTTAACAAAGCATACTAACAGAACAAGGAAAATTAGGTAAAATAAGTAAATGGAATAGTTGTTTAAAATTACATGCTCTATCTAAATCAAGTACATTTCGACTTTTTACCTAAGAGAGACTGTGTGAGCCTATGTGTGTGTGAGAGAGAGACTGTGTGAACCTATGTGTGTGTGTGAGAGAGACTGTGTGAGCCTATGTGTGTGTGTGTGAGAGAGAGACTGTGTGAGCCTATGTGTGTGTGTGAGAGAGACTGTGTGAGCCTATGTGTGTGTGTGAGAGAGAGACTGTGTGAACCTATGTGTGTGTGTGAGAGAGACTGTGTGAGCCTATGTGTGTGTGTGTGTGTGAGAGAGAGAGACTGTGTGAGCCTATGTGTGTGTGTGAGAGAGACTGTGTGAGCCTATGTGTGTGTGTGTGTGAGAGAGAGACTGTGTGAGCCTATGTATGTGTGTGTGAGAGAGAGACTGTGTGAGCCTATGTGTGTGTGTGTGAGAGACTGTGTGAGCCTATGTGTGTGTGTGTGAGAGACTGTGTGAGCCTATGTGTGTGTGTGAGAGAGAGACTGTGTGAGCCTGTGTGTGTGTGTGAGAGAGAGACTGTGTGAGCCTATGTGTGTGTGAGAGAGAGACTGTGTGAGCCTATGTGTGTGTGTGTGTGAGAGAGAGACTGTGTGAGCCTATGTGTGTGTGTGTGAGAGAGAGACTGTGTGAGCCTATGTGTGTGTGTGTGAGAGAGAGACTGTGTGAGCCTATGTGTGTGTGTGAGAGAGAGACTGTGTGAGCCTATGTGTGTGTGTGAGAGAGAGACTGTGTGAGCCTATGTGTGTGTGTGTGAGAGAGAGACTGTGTGAGCCTATGTGTGTGTGTGTGAGAGAGAGACTGTGTGAGCCTATGTGTGTGTGTGTGAGAGAGAGACTGTGTGAGCCTATGTGTGTGTGTGTGAGAGAGAGACTGTGTGAGCCTATGTGTGTGTGTGTGTGTGAGAGAGAGACTGTGTGAGCCTATGTGTGTGTGTGAGAGAGAGACTGTGTGAGCCTATGTGTGTGTGTGAGAGAGAGACTGTGTGAACCTATGTGTGTGTGTGAGAGAGAGAGACTGTGTGAACATATGTGTGTGTGTGAGTGGGCCTATGTGTGTGAGAGAGACTGTGTGAGTGGGCCTATGTGTGTGTGAGAGAGAGAGGGACTGTGTGAGTGTGAGAGAGACTGTAGCATGAGACGTGTGCGTAAGTGCCTATGTGTGAGTTTGTGTATATGTGTTAATATGTATATACTCTACAACCATTTTTTGTTGCGCTGTGTGTGGTGCAAGGCTGAGGCGGAGCCGGAGGGGGGGTCTGACCCAAAGGGGGCGGGACTGAGTCAGAGGGGGCGGGGCTGGGCTGGGCCATATAAATTTCCAGGGCTGGTCTGATTTCCCAATCCGGCCCTGGATGGTGCCCATTGCAGTATGAACAATAAGGGACAAATTACAAGTGCAGCGCAAAATATCGCTTTAGTTAATTTGATATTTGCTCTCCACTTTGTAATACCAGTGCAAGCTAATGTGCACTGGTATTACAAGTTTACAGCAATGCGAACACAAGCTCACATTCGCATTGCTGGGAAGCATTGCGCTCACGCTTCTATCGGAGCCCCGTTCTGATGCGGTATACATATATACATATATATTTACTTGGAACACACAGTTCCCAAAGGCCTCAATATAAAGACACTTTTCAATGCCATTTTTTTTCTAACACCCCACTCCCACCTACTTTAAAGCCTCAAAACTGCCTAGTGCAGTTTTTTTTTCTATTTAAAAAAATGCTACATTTTTAGGGCATTTGGGGCACTTTTCGAAAATTAACCAGAGATCAGATCTCAGGTTCATTTTCGGAGTGCTAATTGCTACCACGAGGTTGCAGTAGCTATAACCAGCCACTTGCTTAATTATCGCACTCCTGCAAACAAGCAAATTTGCAGGAGCGGGATAATTTAGAGCTCCACTTGTAATCTAGCCTTAAAAGGTTACAATTACGTTTTCACTATTTAAAATATAATTAAGAGCACATTTGCATATAATTATTAGGCTAATATTTGCTCTGAATATATAATTCTATCAGGCGTTTATTTAATGTTCAATGCCCCTTTAAGTTGAATGCACTGATTTTGTTTTTGCAAAACTCTGTGTCCATGTGCTTGTGTTTATTTTCCATGTTTCTATTAAAAAAAACAAAAACATTTTAAATATATGATTATATAATGTAAAGATAAATTAAGTTGTAATGTTATCTAGTAATAATCATTATTATTATTATTATTATTGTAGATGCATTAGAATTTGGTTGCATATAAATTTATTTATAAAATATTTTACCAGGAAGGATACATTGAGATTTCTTTCGTTTTCAAGTATGTCCTGGGTCCACAAAACATTGCATTGATATAATATGGTACAATAAAATACAAAAACAATTTTAATACATAATATATGCAAAATGTAACATAGAACAGGTAGGAGATATATTATTAACCATGACCGGTGCATTCTGTTTTGAGATATGCAAAGAGGAATCTCTTAAAGGATTTTAGGCTTGGGGAAGGTTTCAAATTGTGTGGGAGGTTGTTCCATAATTGTGGTGCTCTGTAAGAAAAAGGAGGATCGAGCTGCTTTCTTTTTGTATGGTGGCAGACTAAATAATGTGATGGTACTGGATCGGAGGTTATGGGAGGTGGGAACAGCTGGAGAGAGCATCCTGCCCAGGTAGGATGGGAGCTTCCTAGAAAAGCTCTTAAACACATAGCTGGAAAGATGGAGGGTGCGTCTGGATTCCAGCGAAAGCCAGTTTAGTTCTTTTAGCATGTCACAATGGTGGGTCCTGTAGTTACATTGTAGCACAAAGCGGCAGAACGAGTTATATATTGTATTAAGATTATTTAGCTGAGTTTGTGGTGCAGGTGCATATACTACATCCCCATAATCCATGATTGGCATCAGCATTTGCTCTACAATCTTTTCCTTTACTGTAAGGCTGAGGCAGGATTTGTTTCTGTACAGGGCACCTAGTTTTGGATAGAGTTTAGATGCAAGTTTTTCTATGTGGAAGCCAAAAGATAGATTGGGGTCTAATAACATACCCAAGTATTTGAAAGAGTGGACTGCGGTCAGTGTGCAAATTGATTTTGTTTTGATGCGTAGATGGGAATTTTGTAGTTTGTGTAATTTAGGTCCCGTTCCAAAGATCATTGTGACAGTTTTCTCAGTGTTTAGGAAGACTTTGTTTTTTGAAATCCACTTTTCTACCTCTGTGAACTGGTTTTGGAGCACTGCCTCAAGCTGCGGCAGATTAGATTTGTTTGCATAGATTACCATGTCGTCTGTGTACATGTGTACAATTGAGGATTTGCAGACATTTGGCAGATCATTTATAAATAATGTGAATAGTAGGTGGCCAAGAATAGAACCTTGGGGAACACCACACGTGACTGGGAGAGGGAGGGAGTCGCTGTCAGTAATGGAGACATACTGTGATCGATCCAATACATATGATCGAAACCAGGTTAGCGGCCGATCACCAATACCTGAGTTTTTTAGTTTGAGCAGTAGTATACAGGGAGTGCAGAATTATTAGGCAAGTTGTATTTTTGAGGATTAATTTTATTATTGAACAACAACCATGTTCTCAATGAACCCAAAAAACTAATTAATATCAAAGCTGAATAGTTTTGGAAGTAGTTTTTAGTTTGTTTTTAGTTATAGCTATTTTAGGGGGATATCTGTGTGTGCAGGTGACTATTACTGTGCATAATTATTAGGCAACTTAACAAAAAACAAATATATACCCATTTCAATTATTTATTTTTACCAGTGAAACCAATATAACATCTCAACATTCACAAATATACATTTCTGACATTCAAAAACAAAACAAAAACAAATCAGTGACCAATATAGCCACCTTTCTTTGCAAGGACACTCAAAAGCCTGCCATCCATGGATTCTGTCAGTGTTTTGATCTGTTCACCGTCAACATTGCGTGCAGCAGCAACCACAGCCTCCCAGACACTGTTCAGAGAGGTGTACTGTTTTCCCTCCTTGTAAATCTCACATTTGATGATGGACCACAGGTTCTCAATGGGGTTCAGATCAGGTGAACAAGGAGGCCATGTCATTAGATTTTCTTCTTTTATACCCTTTCTTGCCAGCCACGCTGTGGAGTACTTGGACGCGTGTGATGGAGCATTGTCCTGCATGAAAATCATGTTTTTCTTGAAGGATGCAGACTTCTTCCTGTACCACTGCTTGAAGAAGGTATCTTCCAGAAACTGGCAGTAGTACTGGGAGTTGAGCTTGACTCCATCCTCAACCCGAAAAGGCCCCACAAGCTCATCTTTGATGATACCAGCCCAAACCAGTACTCCACCTCCACCTTGCTGGCGTCTGAGTCGGACTGGAGCTCTCTGCCCTTTACAAATCCAGCCACGGGCCCATCCATCTGGCCCATCAAGACTCACTCTCATTTCATCAGTCCATAAAACCTTAGAAAAATCAGTCTTGAGATATTTCTTGGCCCAGTCTTGACGTTTCAGCTTGTGTGTCTTGTTCAGTGGTGGTCGTCTTTCAGCCTTTCTTACCTTGGCCATGTCTCTGAGTATTGCACACCTTGTGCTTTTGGGCACTCCAGTGATGTTGCAGCTCTGAAATATGGCCAAACTGGTGGCAAGTGGCATCTTGGCAGCTGCACGCTTGACTTTTCTCAGTTCATGGGCAGTTATTTTGCGCCTTGGTTTTTCCACACGCTTCTAGCGACCCTGTTGACTATTTTGAATGAAACGCTTGATTGTTCTATGATCACGCTTCAGAAGCTTTGCAATTTTAAGAGTGCTGCATCCCTCTGCAAGATATCTCACTATTTATGACTTTTCTGAACCTGTCAAGTCCTTCTTTTGACCCATTTTGCCAAAGGAAAGGAAGTTGCCTAATAATTATGCACACCTGATATAGGGTGTTGATGTCATTAGACCACACCCCTTCTCATTACAGAGATGCACATAACCTAATATGCTTAATTGGTAGTAGGCTTTCGAGCCTATACAGCTTGGAGTAAGACAACATGCATAAAGAGGATGATGTGGTCAAAATACTCATTTGCCTAATAATTCTGCACTCCCTGTATTGTGTTCTACTATGTCAAAGGCCTTTGCAAAATCAAGGAAAATAGCTCCAGTTAGGTCTCCTTGTTCCATGCCAGTTTGGATGTCGTTGCAAACTTTTAGGAGGGCAGTTGTAGTTGTGATTCGGGCGAAAACCTGATTGAACAGGGGTCAGATAGTTAGATTTTTGGTAACACTCACATAGTTGCGTATGGACGCATTTTTCTAAGATTTTTAAATATATATGTTATCAGTTTTACATATACACTGTATATTACATGAATATTATTTGACGTGTTTTAAAAGTTCTACGTACATTTATCAGAAATAAAGTGCATTTGTACTACTTAAGTTTTGTTTCATAAAATGGCATATTTTCTTAAACAAACAAATACATAAGTTATGGCCACCATATTGATCCATCAGAATTCCCTGTGCCAAGTGCTTTGAATAGCATTTTTCAGGAATTCTAAATGCCTTTCCAATACATTAGAAAACCTGGACAACCTTATAACAAGCCTTTTGAATGCATTTGTGCCCTGATATGCCCCTATAACTTGCATGGGGCCAGTTCTAAAGCAGGGTTCATATAATTGGCTAAACAATTTTGGAGCAGCGTTTTACAAGAATTTACGACTTTCAGATTATACAGATTGACCCCTAACAAGTTATAGTTTTAAGTGGCATTCTTGGCTATTTTAATAGCATCTGAACAGTGTTTTTGTACAATTTCAGTTAAAGGGACAGTCTACTCTAGAATTTGTATTGTTTAAAAAGATAGATAATCCCTTTATTACCCATTCCTCAGTTTTGTATAACCAACACAGTTATAATAATACATTTTTTTTACCTCTGTGATTACCTTGTATCTAAGCCTCTGCAGACTGCCCCTTTATTTAAGTTCTTTTGACAGACTTGCATTTTAGCCAATCAGTGCTGACTACTAGGTAACTCCACTTGCATGAGCACAATGTTATCTGTATGGCAACATGAACTAAGCCCTCTAGCAGCCCTATAGTCATGCGATAAGAGGCGGCCTTCAAGGACTTAGACATAAGCATATGAGCATACCTAGGTTTAGCTTTCAACAAAGAATACTAAGAGAACAAAGATATTTTGATGATAAAAGCAAATTGGAAAGTTGTTTATCCCCTTAATGACCAAACCATTTTTTCAATTTTCTTACCCTTAAGGACAAGGGCTATTTTTACATTTCTGCTGTGTTTGTGTTTAGCTGTAATTTTCCTCTTACTCATTTACTGTACCCACACATATTATATACCGTTTTTCTCAACATTAAATGGACTTTCTAAACATACCATTATTTTTATCATATCTTATAATTTACTATCATTTTTTTTTTATAAAATATGATGAAAAATGGAAAAAAAATACTTTTACTAAATTTGACCCCCAAAATCTGTTACACATCTCCAACCACCAAAAAACACCCATGCTAAATAGTTTCTAAATTCTGTCCTGAGTTTAGAAATACACAATGTTTATATGTCCTTTTTTTTTTTTTTTTTGCAAGTTTTAGGGCAATAAGTACAAGTAGTACTTTGCTATTGCCAATTTTTTTTTTTTCAAAACTAACGATAGTTACATGGGAACACCTATATCTGTCAGGAATCCCTGAAAAACCCTTCACATGTATATATTTTGGGGTATTATGACTCTTTTCATACAACCATTTTACCACCAATCTATGCCAAAGTTTTAAAATTAATAAAATAAGTGGTGATTTTTGGACAAAATAGCAAGTTAAGAATACATGTACTGAGAACGTTAAGGGTTACTGCCAAATAACACCCCAATATGTGTTCAACAACATCTCCTGAGTATAGTGATAATACCACCCATGAATAGGTTTGTCTGGTTCTCAGGGGGTTAAAAGGCCTTATTTTTAGGGGACGCATTCCAGTTTTTCAACTTGGAATTTTCACATCTGTCATCATGCACCCATGTTCTATTTGGGACATTTCTGAAGTCGTCCAATGTAATTTACCCCCATCAAATCATATATTTTTGAAAAGTAGGCACCCTAGGCTATTTGAAAAGCTGGTATATTAAGACTTTTCCATGAACTAATTCAACCACTAGTCTTTGTCAAACTTTTGGGTAGTCATTTTTTTGTGTTATTTTTCACACGCATTGTAATTTAGGCATGGATTCTCAGTTCATGTTATGTGTTACTGCCAAAGAATAGCCCAGTATTTGTTCAGCAAGATTTACTAAGTATAGTGATACCACCTATGCATAGGTTTGTTAGGTTGTTAGGGGTTTGCAATGCCAAACTTCTGACATGTGTTTGTGATTGTTTTCAAATTTAACATATCTTCTTTGTCTATCTTCTTTTGGGGGGCCTTTTTACATACCCCAATTTATTTGCTCGCCATGAACGTGCATATATTTCAGAAGTTGAGACCCCAAGGTATTGTATATGGGATGTTTTGATGCCTTTGATGCAACTGTTTTAGCGAAAAAAATTGGAGAAAGTGTGTGGTGGTATTTTTTTATTTTTACACACACATTGCTGTTTGGCTGTGATTTAGGCAAGCCTGTTGTAAGTTATTGCAAGAAAACACTCCAGGTTGTTTTCTGCAAGACCTCCTGAGTACACCTATGCCCCCCATGCATAGGTTAGCCAGGATTTTAGGAAGGTTCTGTTATAACTTTATGACTTGTAATTTTAGTTAAAAGTGAGAGTATTTCTTCTGATAGGCCTATCTTTAGTTTGGGGCCTATCGCATACCCCAGTATTATTTATTGGCATGCAAGTGTGTATATTTGAACTTTTGACACTCCAAGGTATTGTATATGGAGTGCTTTGATGCCTTTGATGGAACCGTTTTAGCCAAAAAAATTAGAGACAATGTATGGTGGTAATTTTTACATTTTCAGTTTTATACACACTTTGCTTTTTGACTATGAATGTAAGTTATTGCAAAGAAAAACACTCTAGATTGTTTTCTGTAAGGTCCCCTGAGTACACCCATATCTCCCATGTATAGGTTTAGTAAAAAAAACCCCCACCAATTTTAGAACTTGCTCTTAAAAATGGAGTAGTAAAATGTAAAAGTCTGGAGCAGTAAAAGGAAAAATAATAATAATAATGCTGGAGTGGGTATTTGTAATAATCTTAAGCTATAAGATAATGGGTCCTATAAATGTCAAAATAAGGTACCCTAAAATCGGACCATGAAATTTGAAACAATTATTATCCTCTGATACACAGACTAAATGCAAACAATGAATTACAGTCTAGTTTGTGATCATCTCAAATTGGGTAAAAGTAAGAGTATAAATATCTCTCAAAAACATTCAGGGCTCCATGTACTAAGCAGTCAGCGAGCTACCCGCAACAAATCTCGCGTCAAAATTCGCAAACTGATATGTACAAAGCCGTCAATTATGTTAAAACTCGCATCTTTAAAATTGCGAGCGTACTTATCCGCCAAATCTCGCTACCGCTCCATTTTTTACTGTAATTAGACACATTTGACCACCAACTCGCCAAAAACGAATGTACTAAAAAATCTATTTGTCCGCTCGCTACAATTTCCGCTCCCACCTCGTTATTTTTGCCTCGCCACCTTTTAGGTGGCGGGCAAGGTACAAAACAATAGGAAAGTCAATCTAGACGCCAGTCTAGACATATATAAAAGGCAGTAATATCAGCATTGTACTTACAGCATAACTGGCGTCTAATTTGTCTCTCATTTCCATGTACATAAATTGCGCCCAATTTGTCGACTGTAATTAAAGAGTAATCTATATTTTAAATTTGTATTGTATAGTTGTCAATCTTTATAATTATTTTTATATTAATATTTATATATTATCAGATCCAGATGAAGCCATATCCAAATTGTAAATAAATATTACAAAAATAACGCTCTGTTATCACTCTTCAAAAAATTTTGAACAATAATAAAGTTGTTTAGATAAGTTGAACTTTTATAGGAGCAAAATTCTATTCCCGTGACTACTATGATGTTCGTGACACCTTGCATGTCACGTGTTAATAATTGGCCAGACAATTCAACTGAAAGTTAAGTACATCAGCTTAGTCGCGGCGAGCGAGGCGTCAAATTTATCAACAATCCGCAACTGCTCGCGGCGGGCTAGACTTGTCTATTTATTGGGGGAATATTAGTACATAGCGACAGCGGACACCATTTCGCCCGCGGCGAGTAACGGCGAGTTTATCCGCGTCTACAATGACGGATGAATTGACGGCTTAGTACATGGAGCCCTCAGTGTATACATTTATATAAGAAGACACATCATTCCCAAAATGTATTATAATACAGAATAAGAATAAGCGCTTGGGTTATAAAATACTAAAATGATGAAACAACAATAATGTATTATAAGATGAATAATATATAAAAATAAAAATACGTGGAGGATATCCTAAAAATATTTAATTAAATCCAAATGCTTCACTTATAAATACACAGACAGTAAATAATATATATATTCGATCAAATGAGCATTCTACAGTTCATACACCGGTGCAATCATTCACACTATAAAACAAAATATTTTTTAGATTAAAAACCTAACTAATACCAATCTACATACACCATACTCCACTAGTCTTCATATAAAAATGATCAGAGGAATAAATAACAATAGTAAAAAAATCAAATAATAATATGCGGCTGTTAGATCACAGGGCTTTCATTGGGCTAACACACTGATTAGAACAGCCAATAGAATACTAGCTCAATCCTATTGGCTGATTGGATCAGCCAATAGGATTGAAGCTCAATCCTATTGGCTGATTGCATCAGCCAATATGATTTTTTCCAACTTTAATTCCGATTGGCTGATAGAATTCTATCAGCCAATCGGAATTCAAGAGACGCCATCTTGGATGAAGTCCCTTAAAGGAACCTTTAATGCCCATCCAAATGCCCTTTTAAGGGCAATGGGGAGCTTAGGTTTTTTAGATCGGATTTTATTTGGGGGGGGGGTTGGTTGTGTGGGTGGTGGGTTTTACTGTTGGGGGGTTGTTTGTAATTTTTTTTACAGGTAAAAGAGCTGAATTCTTTGGGGCAATGCACAGCAAAAGGCCCTTTTAAGGGCTATTGGCAGTTAAGTTTAGGCTACGTTTTTTTGATTTTTTTGGGGGGGTATTTTGTTAGGGCTATTAGATTAGGTGTAATTAGTTTAAATATTTGATAATTTCTTTTTTATTTTGTGTAATTTAGTGTTTATTTATTTTTTGTAATTTAGTTAATTGTATTTAATTAATGTAATTTATTTAATTGTAGTGTAATATTACGTGTTAGTGTAAGACAGGTTAGGTTTTATTTTACAGGTAAATTTGTATTTATTTGAACTAGGTATCTAGTAAATAGTTAATAAATATTTACTAACTAGTCTACCTAGTTAAAATAAATACAAACTTGCCTGTGAAATAAAAATAAAACCTAAGCTAGCTACAATGTAACTATTAGTTATATTGTATTTAGCTTAGGGTTTATTTTACAGGTAAGTATTTAGTTATAAATAGGAATTTTTTAGTTAATGATAGTAATTTTTATTTAGATTTAATTAAATTATATTAAAGTGGGTTTTAAGGTTAGACTTAGGGTTAGGTTTAAGGGTTAATAACTTTAGTATAGTGGCGGCGACATTGAGGGTGGCAGATTAGGGGTTAATAAGTGTAGGTAGATGGCGGCGATGTCGGGAACGGCAGATTAGGGGTTAATAAGTATATATAGGTGGTGGCGACATTGGGGGCGGCAGATTAGGGGTTAATAAGTGTAATATAGGTGTCGGCGATGTCGGGGGCGGCAGATTAGAGGTGTTTAGACTCAGGGTTTATGTTAGGATGTTAGATGTAAACATAACTTTTCTTTCCCCATAGGAATCAATGGGGCTGCGTTACGGAGCTTTACGCTCCTTTATTGCAGGTGTTATGCTTTTTTTAGCCGGCTCTCCCCTTTGATGTCTATGGGGAAATTGTGCACGAGCACATAAAAGCAGCACTGGTATTTGTGTGCGGTATGGAGCTCAACGCTGCCATATTGCCTGCTAACGCCGGGTTTTTGCAATACTGTAATAGCAGCGATATAGGGAGGTTGAGAAGTGGAAATAACTTGCAAATTATTACCGAGCCGCTCATAACGCAAAACTCGTAATCTGGCCGTTTATATGTTAACCTTTTATTTCCTATGGGGAATGCCTTTAGGGCAGAAAAGCATCTAAAACTTTAATGACATTAAAGCAGCAGCATCTAGTGCTAGTAGTATATATACATATACATATATATAAAAATATTGCTTCATCATCATTCTGACATGAATGAGAATACAGCAGAATTAGCCATTTATTTATTTTGCATTCATGTGATTTCCAGTGTACATGTCTAATAGTCATCAGTAACATCTACAATAACTTTATAGATTTGCATCTTCTGCAATTTAATATTAGTAAAACTGATTCTGGTTAAAATGATGACTGTTTTAGTAATTGCTTATACTCACGATCAGAGAGCATATGGCTCAATTTTACAGTGTTTGGGTATGAATGAAGCATATGTACTTGTACCATGTAGACTGTTATCAACACAATTGTCATGAATTTCTGCTAATACAAATATAATCCATATGAATTCTGATAG
This sequence comes from Bombina bombina, assembly GCF_027579735.1. Classification (NCBI taxonomy): domain Eukaryota; kingdom Metazoa; phylum Chordata; class Amphibia; order Anura; family Bombinatoridae; genus Bombina; species Bombina bombina. The sequence continues at coordinate 325,256,694 of NC_069501.1, read as the reverse complement.
AATCTTAAATAGTTCAACATAATTTTGAGATAGTTATAGTTGGCTTTGTATACTGCCTAAGCTATGTCAAGTTCTATGAGACTATTACAATTTTTTTAAATTCATACTGTTTATGGATATAGCACTGTAAATTGATCATGGGCTTTAATATTTCATTTATGCTATGTGAAACTTTTACATATGCATTTTAATTGATCAAATAGTCTTTGTTTAAATGTTAAAAACACAACCACATTAAAATACAAGAGTTCCATGTACCTATATAAAATAATTTATTAAAGATTTAGATACTTAAAGGGAGATTTTAGATCAAAATGACGTGATATGAGCCATAAGATCATGTTATTTTTACATAAGTAACCTAAGATAATACTGCTTTGTAGAGGTTAAACACACACAGGAAGATTACAAGTTCTGCATTCGTGTTTTAACACTGAAAACAATGGTAATTTAAGCGTTAAAACAGCAATGCAGTCATTACGACTCTTGTCGGTATAGCTGTACCACAAGCCTTTTAGCCTGTAACGCAACGTCAGTCTTGCACTCAAAAAACTGACATTTTTTTCATGGAATTCCCATAGCACTGCCATTATGAGTTTTGCGGTGAGGCTAAAAAGCTTGCGTTACACCCAATAACGACAAGATCCGTACCACCATCTGAGACCAGTAGTTATGAGTTTTACGCAACAAAACTGTTACATAAAACTCATAACTAAAGTGTTACAAACTACACTAACACCCATAAACTACCTATTAACCCCTAAACCGAGGCCCACCAGCATCGCAAATACTATATTAAAGTTATTAACCCCTAATCTGCCGCTCCCGACATCACCGACACTAATAAAATGTATTAACCCCTATTCCGCCGCTCCCCGACGTGATCGTTGCCACTATACCATAGTTATTAACCCCTATTCCCCCACACTCCAACATCGCCCACACTATAATAAAGATTCTAACCCCTATTCCGCCGCTCCCAGACATCGTCACCACTAAATAAAGCTATTAACCCCTAACCCTCTTGCCTCCCACATCACTACCACTAAATAAACATATAAACCCCTAAACCGCCAGCCCCCCATCGCAACAACCGATTTGAATCAGCCAATAGAATGAGAGCTGCTTAAATCCTATTGGCTGATTTAAATTTTTTAGCCAATAGGAATGCAATGGTACTCCCAGTATAAATGGGGTACCTTGCTTTTTAATCCTCAGGGTGCGGTGGACAATCGCATGAAGAGGACCTCCACGTCAGATCGATGGACTTCTGCCTTGGAACTCCGCCTTAGTCCTCCACCTCCGCGCATCGCACTCTCCGCCTCTGCAGGGATGAAGAAGATGCCGGTCCCACGATAGATGAAGATGGAGCCACCTGGATGAAGATGGAGCCGCCATGGTGAAGAACTTCAGCAACTGTGAGTACTTAAAGAGGGGTTAGTGTTTGGTTTTTTTGGGGTGTTTCTTGTTTTTTAGATTAGGGTTTGGGCATTTCTTAAAAGAGCTGAATGCCCTTTTAACCCCTTAAGGACAAGGCCATTTTTCAATTTCTTTCCGTTAAGGACCAGGGCTAATTTTTGATTTCTGCGGTGTTTGTGTTTAGCTGTAATTTTCCTCTTACTCATTTACTGTACCCACACATATTATATATTGTTTTTCTCTCGCCATTAAATTGTCTTTTAAAGATACCATTATTTTCATGATATATTATAATTTACTATAAAAGGAATTATAAAATATGATGAAGAAATGGAAAAAAACACACTTTTTGACCCCCAAAATCTGTTACACATCTACAACCACCAAAAAACAACCATGCTTAATAGTTTCTAAATTTTGTCCTGAGTGTAGAAATACCCAATGTTTACATGTTCTTTGCTTTTTTTGTAAGTTATAGGGCAATAAATACAAGTAGCACTTTGCTATTCCCAAATGATTTTTTTTCAAAATTAGCGCTAGTTACAGTGTAACACTGATATCCTTCAGGAATCCCTGAATAACCCTTGACATGTATATATTTTTTAGTAGATAACCCAAAGTATTGATCTAGGCTCGTTTTGGTATATTTCATGTCACCATTTCACTGCCAAATGCGATCAAATAAAAAATTTTTTTTCAAAAACTTTAGGTTTCTCACTGAAATTATTTACAAACAGCTTGTGCAATTATGGCACAAATGGTTGTAAATGCTTCTCTGTGATCCCCTTTGTGCAGCAATAGCAGAAATATATGGCTTTGGCATTGCTTTTTGGTAATTAGAAGGCCGCTAAATGCCGCTGCGCACAACACATGTATTATGCTCAGCAGTGAAGGGGAAAATTAGGGAGCTTGTAGGGAGCTTGTAGGGTTAATTTTAGCTTTAGTGTAGCGTAGTAGACAACCTAAAATATTGATCTAGGCCCATTTTGGTATATTTCATGCCACCATATTACCGCCAAATGTGATCAAATAAAAAAAATCGTTAACTTTTTCACAAACTTTAGGTTTCTCACTGAAATTATTTACAAACAGCTTGAGCAATTATGGCACAAATGGTTGTAAATGCTTCTCTGGGATCCCCTCTGTTCAGAAATAGCAGACATATATGGCTTTGGCATTGATTTTTGGTAATTCCCTCCCCCACCTCACAATTGTCACTGCCATCTTAAGTACTGGCAGAAGGTCTGCCAGTATACAAATAAATGTGTTTTTTCATTTTTAATTATATTTAAAATATATTTTATTTGAAGTGTAGGATCCCCCATTACCCCCCAACCTCCCTGCCCCCCCAAAACAGTTCTCTGTCTGCCAGTACCCAGTTTACTTACAAATTTGCACTTTGCACAAAAAAACCATATTTTCTGTAGTGTAGCTTCTCCCCCCCCCTCAATACCTTCTCCCCCTCCCGGATCCCTTTCCAAAACGTTTTCCCCCCTCCCTCTCCCCTCTCCCTCTTTTGGCAGATTAAACTGAAGTAGACAAGACAGTGCCGATGACCTGCGCACGCACACGCTCCCGAGCCCCGCTCCTGTGCACGATCATGGACAGGATCTGATGTCGCACCGTCGATGAGCCACCCACCCGCCTCCCTGCTATTGCTCCCAAACGATCGGCACCACCGCTGTCCGGTGCAGAGAGGGCCACAGAGTGACCCTCTCTGCATTGGTAACTCTGCAAATCTATTTCTGCAGTGCCCCACTTGTGGGGCATGCAGAAATAGCGCAATCTCGCAATTTTGAGCGAGATTGCAGCAGGGTACGACGCTGGTCATTAAGGGGTTATGGGCAAGAAAAAGAGCTGAACGCCCTTTTAAGGGCAATGCCCATACAAATGCCCTTTTCATGGCAATGGGTAGATTAGGTTTTTTTAGATATTTTTTTAGATATTTTTTTATTTTGTGGGTTTGGGGGGGTTGTAATGTTAGTGGGTCTTTGTATTTTTAGAAATAGAGCAATGCAATGTATTAGAAAAAAAGCAATGCCCTACAAAATGCCCTTTTAAGGGCTATTGGTAATTTATTATAGATTAGATTTCTTTTATTTTGGGGTGTTTTTTTTTTTTAAATGGGTATTAGAATAGGAATAATTGTTATTAATTTGGATAATTTGTTATTTTGTGTAGGTTTTACTTTATTTTTATTTTGTGGATTTGGGGGTGGGGGTTTGTATACTATTAGGGGGTTTGTTTTTCTTTTCAAGAAAAAGAGCTGATTTCTTTAGGGCAATGCCCTACAAAAGGCACTTTTAAGGGCCCTTGGTAGTTTATTATAGATAAGGTTTTTTTATTTTGGGGTGTTTTTTTTTTTAAACAGAGTATTAGAATAGGAATAATTTTTATTGTTTTGGATAATTTCATTTGCTATTTTTTGTAATGGTAGGTTTTTTTATTTTTTGTAATTTTAGTGTTTTTTATTTTTTGTAATGTTAGGTTTTAGTGTAAGGCAGCTTAGGTTTTATTTCACAGGATCATCCACTGCTGGGCTAATCATTTAAAACAAAAATGAAATAAATTGCAATATGTGAAACTGAACCTAAGCAGTACTAATAAGTAAATAAATATATAAATTCATCCACTATGGATTAATGTAATATGCTTTTGAATGTGATTCTGGTGTGAGGTTAGCTGGTTAAAGAGATTTAGGGCAGCCAATAGGAGCAAAGCAAGGTAAAGACTGAGGAGGAAGCATTGAGGTGCAGAGAAATATAGGCTTACTGACTGGAACAGCAGAACTACTATGAGAAGCTGTAAAATCTGAGAGAGAAAAAAAACTATAAAAATAAACCTTCCCTAATGTGTGAAGTATCAGCATGAAACTATACATCAGCCACAGCAGCACATGTCACTTTTTTGCTAGGAACAAGTTCCCTCTCACCCAGACAATTCTGCATGGGGTATGTGCAGTCACTTATTCTTCCCACTGACACCTTTCTACAAAGCACTGTTCCCCTAACAAACTTCAGTTAGTTGATCTTAGGGCCACAGCAGAAAGAGCAGGGCTAAGGGGACCAGCTTGATCTTAGGGCCACAGCAGAAAGAGCAGGGCTAAGGGGACCAGCAAACTGGATTCTGTCTGCCCAAGGATGCATGGATACAGTGTGAGACGAGTCACACAGCCTCAAGACTGAATAGAACAGTTTGTGCAGCTGCACAGATGCTCAAATCCTCACGTGCCTGCCACTCCAGCTTTCTGCTGGAGCCTACAGTCAGCCCTTCTCAGAAACAATCCCCACCACCAGAGCAGTTACCTGGTAACAGTGGTAACCCCAGCCGGACCTTTTCTGTTGCAGTGGGATTGGCTGGATGCTGAGTTAGGGCTTAGCATTCAGTGCTGCACAGTGCACATCTTAAACAGCACATGGCACTAGCTTGGCATGTCACATGACACTGGCATGGTCTGGCACAGTTTCTCACAAATAAATATAAGCAGAGAATTTTTGACTATGACAGTATTAGGACAGACTGTGTGTGCCCCCATGTCACATGACATCAGCAGTCTGGCATGAACCAAAAAACAAACAAACAAAGACTGGGCCCTGGGCAGCTGCCCCTTTTGCCCTGTGTTAAAGACGGCCCTGGACTGGTTGCATTAAATTTGACCTGTCAATAAAGGGACATGAATGTGAGTCATGGTTTGGATAGATCTTAAAATGTTTAGAGACCTTCCAAGTTATTTATATTATCAATTTGCCTTGTAAACTTTGTTGAAAAGCATACATGGGTAGACTCAGGAATGCAGTACACTATTTGGAGTTAGCGGGTGATTGGTGGCACATATATGTATCTTGTCATTGGCTCAATAGATTCAGCAATTTTACAATAATTAAATGCTCTATCACCTTATTTATATCCCTGTAAAAAATGGCAATATTTTACAAATCTGTATCATTTGTTTTCCTCTCCATGCATACTTCTTTAACATTTTCTCTCTCAGCTATTTTTTACTGACAATTTCAAAGGCCACTAGAAATATTGGGACCCCTTAGTAAAACATTGATTGCACCCCCCCCCCTGACCAGTGTAATATTTTTCTAAGTGACTAAAATGTGTGCACACTCACAGACACCTAAATAATCATGCACTCACAGAAATACACACAGGCACGTGCACTCACACACATACTCAGTCACACAAATAGAGACACACATTCAGACACCCAAACACAGACACCTACAGGATCACACACAGAAATACAATCAAAAACACAGAGAAACAGACACACACTTACAACAAAGACACACACACACACAAATACACTCACAGATGCACACTCAGATACACAGACACATAGGGGCCCATTTATCAAGCTCCGAACGGCAGTTATGAAGCAGCGGTCTAAAGACTGCTGCTCCATAACCCTATCCGTCTGCTCTGAGCAGGCGGACAGGAATCGCCGGAAATCATTGAATCGCCAGAAATTGATTGACACCTTCCTGCTGGCGGCCCATTGGCCGCGAGTCTGCAGGGGGCGGCGTTGCACCAGCAGCTCTTGTGAGCTGCTGGTGCAATGCTAAATACAGAGAGCGTATTGCTCTCCGTATTCAGTGAGGTCTTGCGGACCTAATCCGCACTGTCGGATCAGGTCCGCAAAATCTTTGATAAATAGGCCCATAGACACGCACATACACCTACAGAATAACACACTTGCAATTGCACACACACACAGAAACACTCACAGACACACAGAAACATTCACACAGAAGCCAGAAACACACAGATACCAATAACCCATTTTATTCATAAATATAGTGGTAATTAATCCTTCCTTAACATACAGACCTGAAGCCTCTTCCCTGATGCATAGACTTGCAGTGCAACATATTCCCTGTGAACAACGCTGTATTTTCTACACAGACCTACAGAGAAGTGATTAGTCCCCTTCCAGATACACACAACTGCAAATCAATGATTAACCCCTTCAGTGATACACAGACCTATACAGAAAGAATTAACCCCTTCCATGACACAGACCTATACAGCAATTATTAACCCCTTTAGTGATACACAGAACTATACAGCAATTATTAACCTCTTCAGTGATGCACAGACGTATACAGCAATTATTAATCTGTTCTGTGATAAAAGGGACCTTATAGAAATTATTAACCCCTTACACAGTACACAAAGCTATACAGGGAGTGCAGAATTATTAGGCAAGTTGTATTTTTGAGGATTAATTTTATTATTGAACAACAACCATGTTCTCAATGAACCCAAAAAACTAATTAATATCACAGCTGAATAGTTTTGGAAGTAGTTTTTAGTTTGTTTTTAGTTATAGCTATTTTAGGGGGATATCTGTGTGTGCAGGTGACTATTACTGTGCATAATTATTAGGCAACTTAACAAAAAACAAATATATACCCATTTCAATTATTTATTTTTACCAGTGAAACCAATATAACATCTCAACATTCACAAATATACATTTCTGACATTCAAAAACAAAACAAAAACAAATCAGTGACCAATATAGCCACCTTTCTTTGCAAGGACACTCAAAAGCCTGCCATCCATGGATTCTGTCAGTGTTTTGATCTGTTCACCATCAACATTGCGTGCAGCTGCAACCACAGCCTCCCAGACACTGTTCAGAGAGGTGTACTGTTTTCCCTCCTTGTAAATCTCACATTTGATGATGGACTACAGGTTCTCAATGGGGTTCAGATCAGGTGAACAAGGAGGCCATGTCATTAGATTTTCTTCTTTTATACCCTTTCTTGCCAGCCACGCTGTGGAGTACTTGGACGCGTGTGATGGAGCATTGTCCTGCATGAAAATCATGTTTTTCTTGAAGGATGCAGACTTCTTCCTGTACCACTGCTTGAAGAAGGTGTCTTTCAGAAACTGGCAGTAGGACTGGGAGTTGAGCTTGACTCCATCCTCAACCCGAAAAGGCCCAACAAGCTCATCTTTGATGATACCAGCCCAAACCAGTACTCCACCTCCACCTTGCTGGCGTCTGAGTCGGACTGGAGCTCTCTGCCCTTTACCAATCCAGCCACGGGCCCATCCATCCGGCCCATCAAGACTCACTCTCATTTCATCAGTCCATAAAACCTTAGAAAAATCAGTCTTGAGATATTTCTTGGCCCAGTCTTGACGTTTCAGCTTGTGTGTCTTGTTCAGTGGTGGTCGTCTTTCAGCCTTTCTTACCTTGGCCATGTCTCTGAGTATTGCACACCTTGTGCTTTTGGGCACTCCAGTGATGTTGCAGCTCTGAAATATGGCCAAACTTGTGGCAAGTGGCATCTTGGCAGCTGCACGCTTGACTTTTCTCAGTTCATGGGTAGTTATTTTGCGCCTTGGTTTTTCCACACGCTTCTTGCGACCCTGTTGACTATTTTGAATGAAACGCTTGATTGTTCGATGATCACGCTTCAGAAGCTTTGCAATTTTAAGAGTGCTGCATCCCTCTGCAAGATATCTCACTATTTTTTACTTTTCTGAGCCTGTCAAGTCCTTCTTTTGACCCATTTTGCCAAAGGAAAGGAAGTTGCCTAATAATTATGCACACCTGATATAGGGTGTTGATGTCATTAGACCACACCCCTTCTCATTACAGAGATGCACATCACCTAATATGCTTAATTGGTAGTAGGCTTTCGAGCCTATACAGCTTGGAGTAAGACAACATGCATAAAGAGGATGATGTGGTCAAAATACTCATTTGCCTAATAATTCTGCACTCCCTGTAGATCTGTAATTAAACCCTTCCCAGACAACATACCAGCAGAGCAGTCCCTCACATAATCACTTACTTGTACATATACTTCAGTCATAAGGATGCCCTATGGGACACTGGTCATTTAGTGTTTAGTCCTCTCATGTATAAACTTATCAACAACTATGACTTCAAATATTCCCTCTATGCTGATAACACCCATCTCCACCCCTACTCTTTCTCCCTCATTCCTTTCTCTCATTATCGACTCATTATCCAGCATTTCTTCCTGGATGGGCTCTCAACACCTAAAGATTAACATGTCCAAGACTCTGCTCCTTCTTATCCCCCCTTTTGCTCTAATTTGATTTCTGACTATTCTATCCCCGTCGACGGCATCAAAATCTCCCCATCAGCCCAAGTCCACTGCCACAGAGTTAAACTTGACTCCAATCTGTCATTCATCCCCCAAATTAAATCACTCTCTTCATCTAGCGGCAACCAATTAACATTTCCAAAATCCCCCCATTTCTGAGTGCTGACACCACAAAGCAAATAATCCACTCCCTTGTAATTTCCAGACTTGACTACTGCAATAACCTACTCAGTGACCTCTTTCTCCCACCTCTTCCCTTTCAATCCCTCGTAAATGCCTCTGCCAGGCTTATACACCTTTCCCGTTGATCTGTATCTGCTGCACCTCTCTGCGAGTCCCTTCACTGGCTCCCCATTCATAGCAGAATGAAATTCAGAATTGCCACCCTTACCTACAAATCCCTTACCAATGTCACTGCCCACTACATATCCTCACTAATCAAAAAGTATACTTTAGCCTACCCCCTATGATAGAACATTGACCTGCTCCTTGCATCTTCAATTATCGCCTCTTCCCATGCTAGACTGTAGGACTTCTCTTGTGCGGCACCAACCTACTTGAACGCACCTCCTCACACTTTCAGACTTCCCCTAATCTGCCTTCTTTTAAATGCTCCCTAAATAAATTTTTATTCAGGGAAGCCTACCACCCAACTCAGTAACACATGAATTCCAGTAGTGAGAGAGGTGCGGTGTTGCTCAGTCCACGTCACACGGCAAAGCAGGTAATCTTTCCCAGAGGCTTAAAATAGGGTAGTAGGTCTGTGTAAGAGCGGTGTAATACCTATGATTAAGTGCCGCAGGGCACGAAACATGTAAGGTTTCCTCCTCCTCCACCTTTTGTTTGCAATATGAGTGTTGTTATTTTAGAGATATGCTGATTAAAGAATGACTTTTTAATTTTTATCCTGGAGTGCCGCCTGTTCTTCTCTACAACACATGAATTCCACTTACCTATTAATTTTCCTCATCTAACTCTGTATTAACATCATTCTCCCTGTTGCAGTCCGTCCTCGCCTCTTTTCTCACCCTCCTACCCTTCTAGATTATAACTGCACATGGGAATAGGGCCATCAATTACTCCTGTATTAAATTTTGTCTTGTCTCTTACAAGTTTTGTATCATTGTATTACTTAAAAAAAACTGTACCCAAAATATGTTGGCACTTTATAACGTATAATAATATTATAATAATAAATACTGCTTTAGTCACATATACAGCAGGTGGAGTCCATATGCGGCTAGAGGTTGCCTGTCTTTCACTCATAAAACCCTTAAATTTGGATATTTTTTTAGAAAAAATAATTTGAGCTTGGCTTCCAAATTTCTTCTGTTTGCACAAACATTAACTCTTACCTTGTTTTTTAAAAAAGGATCCTTGCTGCCAGAATATACAGTATATACTTACATTTTCCTTAAAGGGACACTGAACCCAATTTTTTTCTTTTGTGATTTAGATAGAGCAGGCAATTTTAAGCAACTTTCTAATTTACTCCTATTAATTTGGATCTCTGCACCAGCAGGCAACTAAAAAGAGGGAGTGCAGTAGTAAGACTGTGTATATACTGTATATATATATATAGATGTGTGTGTGTATATATACAGGTAGCCCTCAGTTTACGCCTGGGTTAGGTTACAGAAGAAATGGTTGTAAATCGAAACAGTTTTGAAACCCAGTTTATAATTTAAGTCAATGGGAAGTGAGGGAGTTTATGTTCCAGGTCCCTCTCAAAATTGACATAAGTAACACCTAATACATTATTTTTAAAGATTTGAAATGAAGACTTTAAATGCTAAACAGCATTATAAACCTAATTAAATAATCACACAACAGACTGTCTCATCAAACTAAGTTTAGTGAACAAAAATGTTTGCTAATAATCACACAATAGACTGTATCATCAAACTAAGTTTAATGAACAAAAACATTTTTTTACTTGCATTTTTCTGCAAACAGTTCTCTACATTGTTAGCATGTTAGATAATATTGGGTCGGCACCTATTCTATGCATTTCAATCTGGACTGATTAAGCAGTTAGACACCCTCACCTCAAGCAGCTGGACAGGAAGATAATAGGGAAGTGGCTGCTAGATTAATTTCAGTCTGCTAAGCTTACATAACTTTGCTGCAACACAAGCGGACAGCTCCACCTACTGGCTATTTTAATTAGTGCACTGCTATTCTGTTATTCTGAAACGGCGCAAATTGAACCGGCATAAACCGAGGGTCACCTGTATATATATATATGTGTGTACATGTGTATTTATGTATATGTGTTTTACTGTCCATATTTCACATTCCAATGTTCTTCACATACAGGATAATGTAATTTTTATTGTAAATATATATGGTATACAATATATATATATATATATATATATATATATATATATATATATATATATATATATAGTATATATATATATATATATATATATATATATATATATACCTGTTTATATGTATATTATATATTACATATAACATTTTAAAATAAAAATAATTATTAAAAATTATAGTATGAATAATTTGTAATAATAGTTTGTCATATATTTTATATGTAATTTTTTAAAAATGCAATGTAAGATTAGTAATTCTAAATCGTGAAACACAAATCGTGTTACGCATAATGTACATTCCTTTGTTCTTCACATTTTTTTTATTTTTTATAATGAAATATATATTTCTCTATATATGTGATACTGTTAATGTAACATAGATCTACCTAAATATCTATAGGAATAGATATACAGGTATAGGTATATACAGATATATACTGTATATATAGAAAAGTAAACAACAATGTTATTTTTATTGTAAAAATATGTGAACAACATAGGTAAGTGAAAAAATAAATAACTCCTGTTGGGTTAGCGCGCGGGCGCTAGGTGTTCGTTTCTTTTCTCTGTGCTCTTCATTGACTTCTATGGGAGGAATATATTAATACAGTTTGCTATATTTGGTCAGCACGCATCAGGTTTTGCTTGTGTGCAAACTTTTTACTTTCAACTTATAATATGCACACACAAAGCTTACTCTAGAGAAGTTTATGCTTGAGCGAAATCACTCAATATTGTGCCACTTGTAATTTAGACCTAAAAGAGATAAATTAAAGGGACAGTCTAATCAAAATTAAACTTTCATGATTCAGATAGGACATGCAATTTTAAACAACTTTTCAATTTACTTTTATCATCAAATTTGTTTTGTTCTCTTGTATTCTTTTTTGAAAGCTAAACCTAGGTAGGCTCAAACTGATTTCTTAACCATTGAAAACCGCCTCTTATCTCAGTGCATTTTGACAGTTTGACAGTTAGGCAGTGTTAGTTTATGTGTGTTGTATAGATAACTTTGTGCTCACTCCTGTGAAGTTATTAAGGAGTCAACACTGATTGACTAAACTGCATGTCTGTCAAAAGCACTGAGCTGCAGCGACTTAGACTCAAGGTAATCACAGTTAATATAACTGTGTTGGTTATGCAAAACTGGGTAATGGATAATGATGGGATTATCTATCTTTTTAAACAATAAACATTTTTTAAGTAGACTGTCCCTTTAAGCTAAAATTACAGTTAATGTTTTGGCAAATTTAATCAGCATTGTAAAATATTACTGTACATCTAAATACATTTTACTCCGAGCAGCCTTTAGATGAAATAGCAATTTAAAAATGAAAATAAAGCGAATGATTCAAAACATGAAAACAACCAGCTGCTTGCATCTTTTTTAAATGCCAAATCACTGTTTGATCTACTTCTAAATTTACTCTCCATTAAAAGGAACTGTAATTATAAACAGAGCCTAATGTGATTAAAGAACTGCAACTCTGTAAATAAAACCGCATAGCATATTTTAATTCTATATAGCTATCTTTGTTGGAGAAACATGTTATAATTATTTGAAAATGAGATACTTTAATCAAAGGGTTTGATCAAATTGAACTGTTTGATAACTTTGGGCATTTTTTTTTTCACTAAAAAATGTAAGGGTCCTGTGTCTACAGGGCCATTTTTTTACTTTAATTCCAAAGCTGAAATGTAGACAACACTCTTCAAATTATTGCTGAGTGCTAGAGATGCGTATCTGGGCTTTGGATGAACATTGTTCTTCAGGTGATTTTTAACATTTGTTTTCTGAGCCTTTCAAAACCATAACAAGAGACACTGTTAAATTAGAATATTAGAAAAACATTAGTAAGCCAAAAAATTAAATTAAATTGGTGACAAGCAAACAAAAGTACCATATGATACATGTGCTTCTCAGGCTTTTCACAGGGATTCTTACATTAAATTTTTGGAACCTTTTTTGAAGCATAGTTTATGTGGACAAAAATAGTGATTTAAGGCAGCTAATAAATTCAACATTGAAAATAGTATTATTATTTTTATATTTTATCTACTGTCATTTTTTATCACAACTTTTCCCTTATACAGGACTGTGCTTTTTTAATGTGTTGTTTGTTTTCTTACACCTAGATTACAAATTTTGCAGTGCTAACAAGCAGTTTATGCTCACCGCTCACTTACAGATAGGGATGTCGTGAATAGTTCTCCGGCAAATAGTTCCCGGCAAACATATCTTGTTCGCGTTCGCTGCGGCGGGCAAACATACGCGATGTTCAATCCGCCCCCTATTTGTCATCATTGAGTAAACTTTGACCCTGTATCTCACAGTCTGCAGACACATTTCAGCCAATCAGCAGCAGACACTCCCTCCCAGATCCTCTCAGCTCCTGGGCAGCAGCCATTTTAGATTCATTCTGATCCTGCATTCTTGGTGAGAGGAGGGATAGTGTAGCTGCTGCTGATTTTATAGGGAAATTGATAGCTAGGCTAGTGTATTCAGTGTCCACTACAGTCCTGAAGGACTCATCTGATCTCTGCTGTAAGGACAGCACCCCAAAAAGCCCTTGTTAGGGCTAGAACATCAGTCGTTTTTTTTTTTTTTTGCCTGTGTAATTTTGACTGTGAAACATCAGTCTTCTAGTGTAATCTAATTGCAGTTGCCTGCCTGCAGTGCCATCACTCATATCTGTTGTAACAGTAGTGTAAATTTTGTAAAAAAAAACTTTTTTGACTGTGAAACATCAGTCTTCTAGCGTAATCTAATAGCAGTTGCCTGCCTGCCAGCGTGTGTGCCAGGCCCACTTGCCAACTAGTGCCACCAGTCATATCTGTTGTAACAGTATTGTAAATTTAAAAAAAAAAACTTTTTTGACTGTGAAACATCAGTCTGCTAGTGTAATCTAATTGCAGTTGCCTGCCTGCCAGCGTGTGTGCCAGGCCCACTTGCTAAGTGCCACTACTCATATCTGTTGTAACAGTAGTGTAATTTTTAAAAAAAAAAACTTTTTTGACTGTGAAACATCAGTCTGCTAGTGTAATCTAATAGCAGTTGCCTGCCTGCCAGCGTGTGTGCCAGGCCCACTTGCCAACTAGTGCCACCACTCATATCTGTTGTAACAGTAGTGTAAATATTTAAAAAAAAAAACGTTTTTGACTGTGAAACATCAGTCTGCTAGTGTAATCTAATTGCAGTTGCTTGCCTGCCAGCGTGTGTGACAGGCCCACTTGCCAACTAGTGCCACCACTCATATCTGTTGTAACAGTAGTGTAAATTTTGTAAAAAAAAAACTTTTTTGACTGTGAAACATCAGTCTGCTAGTGTAATCTAATAGCAGTTGCCTGCCTGCCAGCGTGTGTGCCAGGCCCACTTGCCAACTAGTGCCACCACTCATATCTGTTGTAACAGTATTGTACATTTTTAAAAAAAAAACTTTTTTGACTTTGAAACATCAGTCTGCTAGTGTAATCTAATTGTAGTTGCCTGCCTGCCAGTGTGTGTGCCATGCCCACTTGCTAAGTGCCACCACTCATATCTGTTGTAACAGTATTATAATTTTTTTTTAAAAAAAACTTTTTTGACTGTGAAACATCAGTCTGCTAGTGTAATCTAATTGCTGTTGCCTGCCTGCCAGCGTGTGTGCCAGGCCCACTTGTGAACTAGTGCCACCAATCATATTTTTTGTAACAGTAGTGTTAATTTTAAAAAAAAAAACTTTTTTGACTGTGTAACATCAGTCTGCTAGTGTAATCTAATAGCAGTTGCCTGCCTGCCAGCATGTGTGCCAGGCCCACTTGCCAACTAGTGCCACCACTCATATCTGTTGTAACAGTATTGTAAATTTAAAAAAAAAAAAACTTTTTTGACTGTGAAACATCAGTCTGCTAGTGTAATCTAATTGCAGTTGCCTGCCTGCCAGCGTGTGTGCCAGGCCCACTTGCTAAGTGCCACTACTCATATCTGTTGTAACAGTAGTGTAATTTTTAAAAAAAAAAACTTTTTTGACTGTGAAACATCAGTCTGCTAGTGTAATCTAATAGCAGTTGCCTGCCTGCCAGCGTGTGTGCCAGGCCCACTTGCCAACTAGTGCCACCACTCATATCTGTTGTAACAGTAGTGTAAATATTTAAAAAAAAAAAACGTTTTTGACTGTGAAACATCAGTCTGCTAGTGTAATCTAATTGCAGTTGCTTGCCTGCCAGCGTGTGTGACAGGCCCACTTGCCAACTAGTGCCACCACTCATATCTGTTGTAACAGTAGTGTAAATTTTGTAAAAAAAAAACTTTTTTGACTGTGAAACATCAGTCTGCTAGTGTAATCTAATAGCAGTTGCCTGCCTGCCAGCGTGTGTGCCAGGCCCACTTGCCAACTAGTGCCACCACTCATATCTGTTGTAACAGTATTGTACATTTTTAAAAAAAAAACTTTTTTGACTTTGAAACATCAGTCTGCTAGTGTAATCTAATTGTAGTTGCCTGCCTGCCAGTGTGTGTGCGATGCCCACTTGCTAAGTGCCACCACTCATATCTGTTGTAACAGTATTATAAATTTTTTTTAAAAAAACTTTTTTGACTGTGAAACATCAGTCTGCTAGTGTAATCTAATTGCAGTTGCCTGCCTGCCAGCGTGTGTGCCAGGCCCACTTGCGAACTAGTGCCACCAATCATATTTTTTGTAACAGTAGTGTTAATTTTTTTAAAAAAAACTTTTTTGACTGTGTAACATCAGTCTGCTAGTGTAATCTAATAGCAGTTGCCTGCCTGCCAGCGTGTGTGCCAGGCCCACTTGCCTACTAGTGCCACCACTCATATCTGTTGTAACAGTATTGTAAATTTAAAAAAAAAAAACTTTTTTGACTGTGAAACATCAGTATGCTAGTGTAATCTAAATGCAGTTGCCTGCCTGCCAGTGTCTGTGCCAGGCCCACTTGCTAAGTGCCACCACTCATATCTGTTGTAGCAGTAGTGTACATTTTGTAAAAAAAACTTTTTTGACTGTGAAACATCAGTCTGCTAGTGTAATGTAATTGCAGTTGCCTGCCTGCCAGCGTGTGTGCCAGGCCCACTTGCCAACTAGTGCCACCACTCATATCTGTTGTAACAGTAGTGTAAATATTTTTAAAAAAAATTTTGACTGTGAAACATCAGTCTGCTAGTGTAATGTAATTGCAGTTGCCTGCCTGCCAGCGTGTGTGCCAGGCCCACTTGCCAACTAGTGCCACCACTCATATCTGTTGTAACAGTAGTGTAAATATTTTAAAAAAAACTTTTTTGACTGTGAAACATCAGTCTGCTAGTGTAATCTAATTGCAGTTGCCTGCCTGCCAGCGTGTGTCCCAGGCCTACTTGCCAACTAGTGCCACCACTCATATCTGTTGTAACAGTAGTGTAAATAGTTAAAAAAAACTTTTTGGACTGTGAAACATCAGTGTGCTAGTGTAATCTAATTACAGTTGCCTGCCTGCCAGAATGTGTGCCAGGCCCACTTGCTAAGTGCCACCAATCATATCTGTTGTAACAGTAGTGTAAATTTTGAAAAAAAAATTTTTTTTTACTGTGAAACATCAGTCTGCTAGTGTAATCTAATAGCAGTTGCCTGCCTGCCAGCGTGTGTGCCAGGCCCACTTGCCAACTAGTGCCACCACTCATATCTGTTGTAACAGTATTGTACATTTTTTAAAAAAAAACTTTTTTGACTTTGAAACATCAGTCTGCTAGTGTAATCTAATTGTAGTTGCCTGCCTGCCAGTGTGTGTGCCATGCCCACTTGCTAAGTGCCACCACTCATATCTGTTGTAACAGTATTATAATTTTTTTTTTAAAAAAACTTTTTTGACTGTGAAACATCAGTCTGCTAGTGTAATCTAATTGCTGTTGCCTGCCTGCCAGCGTGTGTGCCAGGCCCACTTGTGAACTAGTGCCACCAATCATATTTTTTGTAACAGTAGTGTTAATTTTTAAAAAAAAAACTTTTTTGACTGTGTAACATCAGTCTGCTAGTGTAATCTAATAGCAGTTGCCTGCCTGCCAGCATGTGTGCCAGGCCCACTTGCCAACTAGTGCCACCACTCATATCTGTTGTAACAGTATTGTAAATTTAAAAAAAAAAAACTTTTTTGACTGTGAAACATCAGTATGCTAGTGTAATCTAATTGCAGTTGCCTGCCTGCCAGCGTGTGTGCCAGGCCCACTTGCTAAGTGCCACTACTCATATCTGTTGTAACAGTAGTGTAATTTTTAAAAAAAAAAACTTTTTTGACTGTGAAACATCAGTCTGCTAGTGTAATCTAATAGCAGTTGCCTGCCTGCCAGCGTGTGTGCCAGGCCCACTTGCCAACTAGTGCCACCACTCATATCTGTTGTAACAGTAGTGTAAATATTTAAAAAAAAAAAGTTTTTGACTGTAAAACATCAGTCTGCTAGTGTAATCTAATTGCAGTTGCTTGCCTGCCAGCGTGTGTGACAGGCCCACTTGCCAACTAGTGCCACCACTCATATCTGTTGTAACAGTAGTGTAAATTTTGTAAAAAAAAAACTTTTTTGACTGTGAAACATCAGTCTGCTAGTGTAATCTAATAGCAGTTGCCTGCCTGCCAGCGTGTGTGCCAGGCCCACTTGCCAACTAGTGCCACCACTCATATCTGTTGTAACAGTATTGTACATTTTAAAAAAAAAAACTTTTTTGACTTTGAAACATCAGTCTGCTAGTGTAATCTAATTGTAGTTGCCTGCCTGCCAGTGTGTGTGCGATGCCCACTTGCTAAGTGCCACCACTCATATCTGTTGTAACAGTATTATAAATTTTTTTAAAAAAAACTTTTTTGACTGTGAAACATCAGTCTGCTAGTGTAATCTAATTGCAGTTGCCTGCCTGCCAGCGTGTGTGCCAGGCCCACTTGCGAACTAGTGCCACCAATCATATTTTTTGTAACAGTAGTGTTAATTTTTAAAAAAAAAACTTTTTTGACTGTGTAACATCAGTCTGCTAGTGTAATCTAATAGCAGTTGCCTGCCTGCCAGCGTGTGTGCCAGGCCCACTTGCCAACTAGTGCCACCACTCATATCTGTTGTAACAGTATTGTAAATTTAAAAAAAAAAACTTTTTTGACTGTGAAACATCAGTATGCTAGTGTAATCTAAATGCAGTTGCCTGCCTGCCAGTGTCTGTGCCAGGCCCACTTGCTAAGTGCCACCACTCATATCTGTTGTAGCAGTAGTGTACATTTTGTAAAAAAAAACTTTTTTGACTCTGAAACATCAGTCTTCTAGTGTAATGTAATTGCAGTTGCCTGCCTGCCAGCGTGTGTGCCAGGCCCACTTGCCAACTAGTGCCACCACTCATATCTGTTGTAACAGTAGTGTAAATATTTTAAAAAAAACTTTTTTGACTGTGAAACATCAGTCTGCTAGTGTAATCTAATTGCAGTTGCCTGCCTGCCAGCGTGTGTCCCAGGCCTACTTGCCAACTAGTGCCACCACTCATATCTGTTGTAACAGTAGTGTAAATAGTTAAAAAAAACTTTTTGGACTGTGAAACATCAGTGTGCTAGTGTAATCTAATTACAGTTGCCTGCCTGCCAGAATGTGTGCCAGGCCCACTTGCTAAGTGCCACCAATCATATCTGTTGTAACAGTAGTGTAAATTTTGAAAAAAAAATTTTTTTTTACTGTGAAACATCAGTCTGCTAGTGTAATCTAATAGCAGTTGCCTGCCTGCCAGCGTGTGTGCCAGGCCCACTTGCCAACTAGTGCCACCACTCATATCTGTTGTAACAGTATTGTACATTTTTAAAAAAAAAACTTTTTTGACTTTGAAACATCAGTCTGCTAGTGTAATCTAATTGTAGTTGCCTGCCTGCCAGTGTGTGTGCCATGCCCACTTGCTAAGTGCCACCACTCATATCTGTTGTAACAGTATTATAATTTTTTTTTAAAAAAAACTTTTTTGACTGTGAAACATCAGTCTGCTAGTGTAATCTAATTGCTGTTGCCTGCCTGCCAGCGTGTGTGCCAGGCCCACTTGTGAACTAGTGCCACCAATCATATTTTTTGTAACAGTAGTGTTAATTTTTTTAAAAAAAACTTTTTTGACTGTGTAACATCAGTCTGCTAGTGTAATCTAATAGCAGTTGCCTGCCTGCCAGCATGTGTGCCAGGCCCACTTGCCAACTAGTGCCACCACTCATATCTGTTGTAACAGTATTGTAAATTTAAAAAAAAAAAAACTTTTTTGACTGTGAAACATCAGTATGCTAGTGTAATCTAAATGCAGTTGCCTGCCTGCCAGTGTATGTGCCAGGCCCACTTGCTAAGTGCCACCACTCATATCTGTTGTAGCAGTAGTGTACATTTTGTAAAAAAAAACTTTTTTGACTGTGAAACATCAGTCTGCTAGTGTAATGTAATTGCAGTTGCCTGCCTGCCAGCGTGTGTGCCAGGCCCACTTGCCAACTAGTGCCACCACTCATATCTGTTGTAACAGTAGTGTAAATAGTTAAAAAAAACGTTTTGGACTGTGAAACATCAGTGTGCTAGTGTAATCTAATTACAGTTGCCTGCCTGCCAGTATGTGTGCCAGGCCCACTTGCTAAGTGCCACCAATCATATCTGTTGTAAAAGTAGTGTAAATTTTGTAAAAAAAAACTTTTTTGACTGTGAAACATCAGTCTTCTAGTGTAACCTAATAGCAGTTGCCTGCCTGCCAGCGTGTGTGCCAGGCACACTTGCCAACTAGTGCCACCACTCATATCTGTTGTAACAGTAGTGTAAATATTTTTTTTTAAAACTTTTTTGACTGTGAAACATCAGTCTGCTAGTGTAATCTAATAGCAGTTGCCTGCCTGCCAGCGTGTGTGCCAGGCCCACTTGCCAACTAGTGCCACCACTCATATCTGTTGTAACAGTATTGTAATTTTTTTTTAAAAATTTTTTTGACTGTGAAACATCAGTCTGCTAGTGTAATCTAATTGCAGTTGCCTGCCTGCCAGTGTGTGTACCAGGCCCACTTGCTAAGTGCCACCACTCATATCTGCTGTAACAGTAGTGTAAATTTTGTAAAAAAAAACAACCTTTTTGGCTGTGAAACATCAGTCTGCTAGTGTAATGTAATTGCAGTTGCCTGCCTGCCAGCGTGTATGCCAGGCCCTCTTGCCAACTAGTTCCACCACTCATATCTGTTGTAAAAGTAGTGTAAATATTTAAAAACAAAAACTTTTTTGACTGTGAAACATCAGTCTGCTAGTGTAATGTAATTGCAGTTGCCTGCCTGCCAGCGTGTGTGCCAGGCTCACTTGCCAACTAGTGCCACCACTCATATCTGTTGGAACAGTATTGTAAATTTAAAAAAAAAAAAACTTTTTTGACTTTGGAACATTAGTCTGCTAGTGTAATCTAATTGCAGTTGCCTGCCTGCCAGCATGTGTGCCAGGCCCACTTGCCAACTAGTGCCACCACTCATATCTGTTGTAACAGTAGTGTAAATATTTTTAAAAAAAACTTTTTTGACTATGGAACATCAGTCTGCTAGTGTAATCTAATTGCAGTTGCCTGTCTGCCAGCGTGTGTGCCAGGCCCACTTGCCAACTAGTTCCACCACTCATATCTGTTGTAACAGTATTGTAAATATTTAACAAAAAAAACCTTTTTGACTGTGAAACATCATATACTGTGCCCACTTGCCCAGTGCCACCACTCATATCTTGTTTAATAGTAGTGTAAGTGTACATTTAAAAAAATAAAAACTTTTTGGACTGTGAAACATCAGTCTGCTTTTTTGTGTCAGGCTCACAGCGTATACTGTGCCCACTTGCCCAGTGCCACCACTCATATCTTGTTTAATAGTAGTGTAAGTGTACATTTAAAAAAAAATGACAGGCAGAGGCAGGCCACCCCGCAGGTGCCGTCGTGGTCATGGTGCTGTGATTCCCTTTGGCCGTAGAATAATGCCCAGTGTTCAGAGGCCACGTCCCATGAACTCGAAAAGTTCTGAGGAGGACGTAGTTGACTTTTTAACACCCAATCTTCTATAGCTTCCGGTCAGAACCTTGACGCACCATCCTTCTCCAGCTTATCTTCGGGCACCTCTCAAGTTACCACCACTCACCGCCTGCCGCCACCACCAACACTAGCACCACAGCCGCTTCACTTGATGTGTCAGAGGAGTTTTTTACACATCAGTTAGAAGAAATGAGTGATGTGCAACCATCAATGACAGAGGATGTAGATAACAGTGATATGTCTCAGTCAGGCAGCATTACAGACATGGATGTACAGTGTGATGATGATGATGTTGTACCCACTGCTGCTTCCTTTGTTGATTTGTCAGATACAAGTAAAGCAGTTGATGATGACGATGCATCCGTGGATGTCACGTGGGTGCCCGCTAGAAGAGAAGAAGAACAGGGGGAAAGTTCAGATGGGGAGAAAGAGAGGAGGAGACGAGTTGGAAGCAGGGGGAGGTCGTTGCAAGGAGCTAGTGGCACAGTCAGACAGCATGCATCGGCACCCAGGTTCAGCCAGACAGCACGCCAATCAACGCATGCTGTTGCCACCACCAGAATGCCGTCATCGCAGAGCTCAGCAGTGTGGCATTTTTTTGTGTGTCTGCCTCTGACAACAGCGATGCCATTTGCAACCTGTGCCAAAAGAAACTAAGTCATGGGAAGTGCAACAACCACCTAGGTACAACTGCCTTGCGAAGGCACATGATCGCACATCACAAACGCCTATGGGATCAACACATGAGTAGAAGCAGCACACAAACTCAAAGCCGCCATCCTCCTCCTGGTCCAGCATCTTCAGCCATGTCAACCACTGCTGTCCTCCTAGCCCCCTCTCAACCATCCGCCACTCCGTCTCTCTTCCGGTGCAGTTCCTGCTCATCTGCCCACAGTCAGGTGTCTGTCAAGGACATGTTTGAGCATAAGAAGCCAATGTCACAAAGTTACCCCCTTGCCCGGCGTCTGACAGCTGGCTTGTCTGAACTCTTAGCCCACCAGCTTTTACCATACAAGCTGGTGGAGTTTGAGGCGTTCAAAAAATTTGTAGCTATTGGGACACCGCAGTCGAAGGTACCCAGATGAAATTTCTTTTCACAAAAGGCAATCCCCAACCTGTACTCGATTGTGCGAAAGGAAGTAATGGCATGTCTGGCACACAGTGTTGGGGCAAGGGTCCATATGACCACTGATAGCTGATCTGCAAAGCATGGTCAGGGCAGGTATATCACCTACACTGCACATTGGGTAAACCTGCTGACGGATGACAAGCATGGAATGCGTGGCTCTGCAGAGGAGGAGTTGGTGACACCGCCACGACTTGCAGGCAGGCCTGCTGCCACCTCCTCTACTCCTCCTACTCCATCCTCTTCCATAACCTCCTCAGCTGAGTCCTCTTCTGCTGCTGCATCTTGCTCCACATCAACGGCACCCCCCCAGCTCCACAGGTACTATTCCACATCCCGGATACGGCAGTGTCACGCCGTCTTGGGGTTGACTTGCCTGAAAGCAGAGTGTCACACCGGACCAGCACTCCTGTCCACCCTGGGGTTTCTGACAACGGAAGTAATTTGGTGGTGGCATTGAAATTGGGCAAGTTGACACATGTGCCGTGCATGGCACATGTGTGTAATCTGATTGTACAACGCTTTGTGCATAAGTACCCAGGCTTACAGGACGTCCTGAAGCAGGCCAGGAAGGTGTGTGGCCATTTGAGGCGTTCCTACACGGCCATGGCTCACTTTTCCGATATCCAGTGGCGAAACAACATGCCAGTGAGGCGCTTGATTTGCGACAGCCCGACACGTTGGAATTCAACACTCCTAATGTTCGACTGCCTGCTCCAACAAGAAAAAGCCGTTAACGAGTATTTGTATGACCGGGGTGCTAGGACAGCCTCTGCAGAGCTGGGAATTTTTTGCCACATTACTGGGCACTCATGCGCAATGCCTGTAGGCTCATGTGTCCTTTTGAGGAGGTGACAAACCTAGTCAGTCGCACCGAAGGCACCATCAGCGACATCATACCATTTGTTTTCTTCCTGGAGTGTGCCCTGTGAAGAGTGCTGGATCATGTTGTAGATGAGCGTGAAGAGGAAGAGTTGTGGTCACCATCACCACCAGAAACTGCCTTATCAGCATCGCTTACTGTACCTGCGGCAACGCTGGAAGAGGATTGTGAGGAAGAGGAGTCAGAGGAGGAATGTGGCTTTGAGGAGGAGGAGGAAGACCAACCACAACAGGCATCCCAGGGTGCTCTTTGTCACCTATCTGGTACCCGTGGTGTTGTACGTGGCTGGGGGGAAGAAGATACCTTCAGTGACATCACTGAGGATGAGGAACGGGACATGAGTAGCTCGGCATCCAACCTTGTGCAAATGAGGTCTTTCATGCTGTCGTGCCTGTTGAGGGACCCGCATATAAAAAAGCTGAAGGAGAATGACCTGTACTGGATGTCCACGCTACTAGACCCCCGGTCTAAGCATAAAGTGCCAGAAATGTTACCGAATTACAAAAAGTTGGAAAGGATGCACCATTTTCAAAATAAATTAAAAAGTATGCTTTACACAGCGTATAAGGGTGATGTCACAGCACAACGTGAATCTAACAGGGGAAGAGCTGAAAGTAATCCTCCGACTCCCACAACCATGCCGGCAAGGACAGGACGCTTTACAGACGTGTTGTTGATGGAGGACATGCAGAGCTTTTTAACTCCTATGCATCGCCACAGCCCTTCGGGGTCCACCCTCAGAGAACGACTCGACCGACTGGTAGCAGACTACCTCGCCTTAACTGCAGATCTCGACACTCTGAGGAGCGATGAACCCCTTGACTACTGGGTGTGCAGTCTTGACCTGTGGCCTGAGCTATCCCAATTTGCCATAGAACTTCTGGCCTGCCCCGCTTCAAGTGTCCTGTCAGAAAGGACCTTCAGTGCAGCAGGAGGTATTGTCACTGAGAAGAGAAGTCGCCTAGATCAAAAAAGTCTAGATTACCTCACCTTTATTAAGATGAATGAGGGATTAATCCCGAAGGGACTGAAATTGGGCGATACATTCGAGTAAAAAAGGCTTGATGACATGAGCTGCCTTGGGCTAAAAATGTTCCACACGCTGCTGTATTTTATCTTCAAATGCCGGATGACTTGCGTGACTTATCCGCCACCAACTAGGGTTCAAGCCACAATGTTTTAGGGCACTTTCTGCCTGGGAAACAAACACCAATTTTTCTGGCCGCTGCTACAGCAGCGGCTGCAACAATACCTAATTTTTCAGCCATGTGTACATGCCAGATTTTTCTGGCCTCTGGTGCTGCACTGTGGCTTAAACAACAAAACAAAAAAAAAGACACTTAACAGGATTAAACTGATAGCAATAGTACTACTTAACACACGACTCCTATCTGCTGGCTAATTAGATTGCACACGCAGTGCACCAAATTTGAAGTAGGAGGACCGACCAAGCATCTTTTTCCATCTCCCGGTTCCTAAAATCCATGCCATATACACATCCCCTGATAGGGGACACCACAGTGGAAGGTACCCATCCAAAATTTCTTTGCACAAAAGGCAATCCCAAACCTGTACTCGATTGTGCAAAAGGAAGTAACCTTACCATGGGTCCCAGACCGCACGTCGTGTAATTCTCTGTCTGGGAAATTATATATCTATCAAATCTATCTCTTTATCTATCAAATCTATCTATTTATCTATCAAATCTATCTAACTATCAATCGTATCTATCAAATGTATATTGCATCTATTGATCTATGTAATCTATGTATCTATCTATCAAATCTATCTATCTCTCAGCCGGACAGTTTTGTGACAGCCACTTGTGTTTTGACCATATGTCCATCGGCTAAAAGTCAGGCCACGATTGCACGCGCAGTACCCCAAATTTGAAGTAGGAGGACCGACCAAGCATCTTTTTCCATCTCCCGGTTCCGAAAATCCATGCCATATACACATCCCCTGATAGGGGACACTGCAGTGGAAGGTACCCGGCCACAATTTCTTTGCACAAAAGGCAATCCCCAACCTGTACTCGATTGTGCAAAAGGAAGTAACCTGACCATGGGTCCCAGAATGCACGTCTTGTAATTCTCTGTCTGGTAAATTATATATCTATCAAATCTATCTATTTATCTATCAAATCTATCTAACTATCAATCGTATCTATCAAATGTATATTGCATCTATTGATCTAAGAAATCTATGTATCTATTTATCAAATCTATCTATCTCGTGGCCGGACGGTTTTGTGACAGCCACTTGTGTTTCGGCCAAATGTCCATCGGGCAAATGTCCGTCGGCTAAAAGTCCGGCCACGATTGCACGCGCAGTGCACCAAATTTGAAGTAGGAGGACCGACCAAGCATCTTTTTCCATCTCCGGTTCCTAAAATCCATGCCATATACACATCCCCTGATAGGGGACACCGCAGTGGAAGGTACCCGACCACAATTTATTTGCACAAAAGGCAATCCCCCACCTGTACTCGATTGTGCAAAAGGAAGTAACCTTACCATGGGTCCCAGACTGCACGTCTTGTAATTCTCTGCCTGGTAAATTATATATCTATCAAATCCATCTATTTATCTATCTATCTATCAAATCTATCTAACTATCAATCAATCGTATCTATCAAATGTATATTGCATCTATTGATCTATGTAATCTATGTATCTATCTATCAAATCTATCTCGTGGCCGGACTGTTTTGTGACAGCCACTGGTGCTTCGGCCAAATGTCCGTCGGCCAAATGTCCATCGGCTAAAAGTCCTGCCTCGATTGCACACGCAGTGCCCCAAATTTCAAGTAGGAGGACCGACCAAGCGTATTTTTCCATGTCCCGGTTCCTAAAATCCATGCCATATACACTTCCCCCAATAGGGGGAGTAACAGATATTAAACTGATCAGAATAGTACTACTTAACACATCACTCATATCTGGTGCCACAGTAGATTGCACGCGCAGTGCCCCAAATTTGAAGTAGGAGGACCGACCAAGCATCTTTTTCCATCTCCCCATTCCTAAAATCCATGCCATATACACCTCCCCCGATAGGGGGAGTAACAGGTATTAAACTGATCAGAATAGTACTACTTAATACACCACTCATATCTGGTGCCACAGTCTTGTAATTCTCTGTCTGGGAAATTATATATTTATCAAATCTATCTATTTATCTATCAAATCTATCTAACTATCAATCGTATCTATCAAATGTAGATTGCATCTATTGATCTATGTAATCTATGTATCTATCTATAAAATCTATCTATCTCGTGGCCGGACTGTTTTGTGACAGCCACTGGTGTTTCGGCCACATGTCCGTTGGACAAATGGCCGTCGGCTAAAAGTCCTGCCACGATTGCACGCGCAGTGCCCCAAATTTAAAGTAGGAGGACCAACCAAGCATCTTTTTCCATCTCCCGGTTCCGAAAATCCATGCCATATACACGCCCCCTGGCGCCGCAACTGCCTCTGGGAACCTTACCATGGGTTCCTAGACCGCACGTCTTGTAATTCTCTGTCTGGGAAATTATATATTTATCAAATCTATCTATTTATCTATCAAATCTATCTAACTATCAATCAATCGTATCTATCAAATGTATATTGCATCTATTGATCTATGTAATCTATGTATTTATCTATCAAATCTATCTATCTCGTGGCTGGACTGTTTTGTGACAGCCACATGTGTTTCGGCCAAATGCCCGTCAGACAAATGTCCGTCGGCCAAATGGCCATCGGCTAAAAGTCCGGCCATGATTGCACGCGCAGTGCCCCAAATTTGAAGTAGGAGGACCGACCAAGCATCTTTTTCCATCTCCCGGTTCCGAAAATCCATGCCATATACAAGTCCCCTGGCGCCGCAACTGCCTCTGGGAACCTTACCATGGGTCCCAGACTGCACGCCTTGTAATTCTCTGTCTGGGAAATTATATATTTATCAAATCTATTTATCTATCAAATCTATCTAACTATCAATCATATCTATCAAATGTATATTGCATCTATTGATCTATGTAATCTATGTATTTATCTATCAAATCTATCTATCTCGTGGCCGGACTGTTTTGTGACAGCCACTGGTGTTTTGGCCAAATGTTCGTTGGACAAATGTCCGTCGGCTAAAAGTCCGGCCACAATTGCACGCGCAGTGCCCCAAATTTGAAGTAGGAGGACCGACCAAGCATCTTTTTCCATCTCCCGGTTCCGAAAATCCATGCCATATACACGTCCCCTGGCACCACAACTGCCTCTGGGAACCTTACCATGGGTCCCAAACCGCACGTCTTGTAATTCTCTGTCTGGGAAATTATATATTTATCAAATCTATCTAACTATCAATCGTATCTATCAAATGTATATTGCATCTATTGATCTATGTAATCTATGTATCTATCTATCTATCTATCTATCAAATCTATCTATCTCGTGGCCGGACAGTTTTGTGACAGCCACTTGTGTTTTGGCCAAATGTCCATCGGACACATGTCCGCTGGCTAAAAGTCCGGCCACAACTATCAATCGTATCTATCAAATGTATTTTGCATCTATTAATCTATGTAATCTATGAATTTATCTATCAAATCTATGTATCTCATGGCCGGACTGTTTTGTGACAGCAACTTGTGTTTTGGCCAAATGTCCATCTGACAAATGTCCGTCGGCCAAATGGCCGTCGGCTAAAAGTCCGGCCGCGATTGCACGCGCAGTGCCCCAAATTTGAAGTAGGAGGACCGACCATGCATTTTTTCCATCTCCCGGTTCCTAAAATCCATGCCATATACACCTCCACCGATAGGGGGAGTAACAGGTATTAAACTGATCAGAATAGTACTACTTAACACACCACTCATATCTGGTGCCACAGTAGATTGCACGCGCACTGCCCAAATTTGAAGTAGGAGGACCGACCAAGCATCTTTTTCCATCTCCCAGTTCCTAAAATCCATGCCATATACACCTCCCCCGATAGGGGGAGTAACAGGTATTAAACTGATCAGAATAGTAATACTTAACACACCACTCATATCTGGTGCCACAGTAGATTGCACGCGCAGTGCCCCAAATTTGAAGTAGGAGGACAGACCAAGCATCTTTTTCCATCTCCTGGTTCCTAAAATCCCTGCCATATACACATCCCCTGGCACCGCAACTGCCTCTGGGAACCTTACCATGGGTCCCAGACCGCACATCTTGTAATTCTCTGTCTGGAAAATTATATATCTATCAAATCTATCTATTTATCTATCAAATCTATCTAACTATCAATCATATCTATCAAATGTATATTGCATCTATTGATCTATGTAATCTATGTATCTATCTATCAAATCTATCTATCTCGTGGTTGTGCAAATGGACTGTTTGCGTTTGTTTGCGGTGCGTTACACGGGGAGTTTGGTCTGTCACTATGAAGCGGGCGTTACCCTTACACTACCTGATCGATACAACGTCATACCTGATGTTTTAAAGCATGTTATTCCAAACAATTTAGGAATGTTAGGTGATTTATGCCCTTTATGGCTTAAAACCAGACTCTGCATCAACTATGTAATTTTCCGTTGGAGTTTTTCCATGGATCCCCCTCCGGCATGCCACAGTCCAGGTGTTTGGCCCCTTGAAACAACTTTTCCATCACTATTGTGGCCAGAAAGAGTCCCTGTTGGTTTTAAAGTTCGCCTGCCTATTGAAGTCAATGGCGGTTCGCCCTGTATGCAAACAGTTGCGGAAGTTCGAGTCCGCCGTTCGCGAACTGAAATTTTTAGGTTCGCGACATCACTACTTACAGATCGCGCTGGTATGATGGGTTTTTACAAACCCGGCGTTAACCGCAAAAAAGTGATTGTAGATCAAAATCTTGCTCCACATCTCACCTCAATACCAGCGCTGCTTACGTTAGCGGTGAGATGGCTGAAGCTGCTCGTGCACAATTTCCCCATAGGAATCAATGGGGGAGAGCTGTCTGAAAAAAAACCTAACACCTGCAAAAAAGCAGCGTTTAGCTCCTAACGCAGCCCCATTGATTCCTATGGGGAAAATACATTTATGTCTACACCTAACACCCTAACATGAACCCCGAGTCTAAACACCCCTAATCTTACACTTATTAACTCCTAATCTGATGCCCCTGACATCGCCGAGACCTACATTATATTGATTAACCCCTAATCTGCCACTCCGGACACCGCCGACACCTACATTATACTTATGAACCCCTAATCTGCTGCCCCCAAACATCGCCGACACCTACATTATATTTATTAACCCCTAATCTGCTGCCCCCAATGTCGCTGCAACCTCCCTACACTTCTTAACCCCAATCTGCTGCCCCCAACGTCGCCACAACTATATTAAAGTTATTAACCTTAACCCCTAAATCTAAGTCTAACCCTAACCCTAACACCCCCTAACTTAAATATAATTTAAATAAATCTAAATAGAATTACTATTATTACCTAAATAATTCCTATTTAAAATAAGCCAATAGGATTGAGCTGGCATTCTATTGGCTGACTGGAACAGCCAATAGAATGCCAGCTCAATAATATTGGCTGATTGGATCAGCTAATAGGATTGAAGTTCAATCCTATTGGCTGATTGCATCAGCCAATAGGATTTTTTCTACCTTAATTCCGATTGGCTGATAGAATTCTATCAGCCAATCGGAATTGAAGGGACGCCATCTTGGATGACGTCATTTAAAGGAACCATCATTTAGTAAGAAGACTTCAATGGAAGAGGATGCTCCGCGCCGGATTTCTTGAAGATAGACCCACTCCGTGCCGGATGGATGAAGATAGAAGATGCCATCTGGATGAAGACTTCTGCCCGTCTGGAGGACCACTTCGCCCGGCTTGGATGAAGACTTCTCCTGGCTTCGTTGAGGACTTCGGCCCGGTTGGGTGAAGACTTCTCCTGGTAAGGTGATCTTCAAGGGGTTAGTGTTAGTTTTTTTTAAGGGGGTATTGGGTGGGTTTTAGAGTAGGGTTGGTTGTGTGAGTGGTGGGTTTTAATGTTTGGGGGTTGTACTTTTTTTTACAGGTAAAAGAGCTGATTACTTTGGGGCAATGCCCCAGAAAAGGCCCTTTTAAGGGCTATTTGTAATTTAGTGTAGGGTAGGGCTTTTTTATTTTGTTAGGGGATTAGATTAGGTGTAATTAGTTTAAAAATCTTGTAATTTGTTTATTATTTTCTGTAATTTTGTGTTTTTTTTGTAGTTTAGATAATTTTATTTAATTGTATTTAATTTAGGGAATTAATTTAATTATAGTGTATTGTTAGGTGTAATTGTAACTTAGGTTAGGTTTTATTTTACAGGTAAATTTGTCTTTATTTTAACTAGATAGTTATTAAATAGTTAATAACTATTTAACCCCTTAATGACCGAGGACGTGCAGGGTACGTCCTCAAAAAAAAGGCAGTTAACGCCTGAGGACGTACCCTGCACGTCCTCGGTGTGGAAAGCAGCTGGAAGCGATCCTGCTCGCTTCCAGCTGCTTTCCGGTTATTGCAGTGATGCCTCGATATGGAGGCATCCTGCAATAACCATGTATGGCCATCCGATGCAGAGAGAGACACTCTGTGGCCCTCCCTGCACCGGACATCGATGGCCGGTATCGTTGGTGGGTGGGAGCCGACGTGGGAGGCGGGTGGCGGCCATTGATGGGCCCAGTGATGTGGAGGGGGGCGGGATCATGGGCGGGGATGACGGGGGGCGTGCACGGGCGCGCTCGCGTGCACGATAGGGTGGGGGCGGGCGCGTGCACGGGAGGGAGCGGGTGGGAACCGCTACACTACAGAAAATATACACCATAGGATTTGCTAATCAGGGTTCTAAAACCTAGTAATAATAAAAATAAAAAGCGAAATCAGGGGGTGTTGGGTTGGTATGTGGGAGGGAAGCTACACTACAGAAAAAAAAACTGGGGAAAAATAAAAAAAACAACATTTTTTTCTGCAAATTGGGTACTGGCAGATAGCTGCCAGTACCCAAGATGGCCCCCAAAAAGGCAAAGGGGGATGGTTAGAGAGATGTTTGAGGGGGGATCAGGGAGGTTGGGGGCTAAGGGGGATCCTAAACAGCAGCATATGTAAATATGCTATAATTTTTTTTTTTAAAAAACAAAGATTCCCTTTATTTTTGTACTGGCAGACATTCTGCCAATACTTAAGATGGTGGTGACAATTGTGCGGTGGGGGAGGGAAGGGAGTTGTTTGGGAGGGATCAGGGGGTGTGATGTGTCAGGTGGGAGGCTGATCTCTACACTAAAGCTAAAATTAACCCTGCAAGCTCCCTACAAGCTACCTAATTAACCCCTTCACTGCTAGACATAATACACGTGTGATGCGCAGCGGCATTTAGCGGCCTTCTAATTACCAAAAAGCAACGCCAAAGTCATATATGTCTGCTATTTCTGAACAAAGGGGATCCCAGAGAAGCATTTACAACCATTTGTGACATAATTGCTCAAGCTGCTTGTAAATGATTTCAGTGAGAAACCTAAAATTGTGAAAAATTTAATGTTTTTTTTTTTAATTTGATCGCATCTGGCGGTGAAATGGTGGCATGAAATATACCAAAATGGGCCTAGATCAATACTTTGGTTTGTCTACTACACTACACTAAAGCTAAAATTAACCCTAGATGCTCCCTACATGCTCCCTAATTAACCCCTTCACTGCTGGGCATAATACACGTGTGGTGCGCAGTGGCATTTAGCGTCCTTCTAATTACCAAAAAGCAACAACAAAAGCCATACATGTCTGCTATTTCTGAACAAAGGGGATCCCAGAGAATAATTTACAACCATTTATGCCATAATTGCACAAGCTGTTTGTAAATAATTTCAGTGAGAAACCTAAAGTTTGTGAAAAAAATTGTGAAAAAGTGAACGATTTTCTTTATTTGATTGCATTTGGCGGTGAAATGGTGGCATGAAATATACCAAAATGGGCCAAGATCAATACTTTGGGGTGTCTTCTAAAAAAAAATATATACATGTTAAGGGATTATTCAGGGATTCCTGAAAGATATCAGTGTCCCAATGTAACTAGGGCTAATTTTTAAAAAAGGGTTTTGGAAATAGCAAAGTGCTACTTGTATTTATGGCCCTATAACTTGCAAAAAAAGCAAAGAACCTGTAAACATTGGGTATTTCTAAACTCAGGACAAAATTTAGAAACTATTTAGCATGGGTGTTTTTTGGTGGTTGTAGATGTGTAACAGATTTTGGGGGTCAAAGTTAGAAAAAGTGTGTTTTTTTTCCATTTTTTCCTCATATTATATAATTTTTTTATAGTAAATTATAAGATATGATGAAAATAATGGTATTTTTAGAAAGTCCACTTAATGGCGAGAAAAACTGTATATAATATGTGTGGGTACAGTAAATGAGTAAGAGGAAAATTACAGCTAAACACAAACACCGCAGAAATGTAAAAATAGCCCTGGTCCCAAACGGACAGAACATGGAAAAGTGCTGCGGTCATTAAGGGGTTAATAACTATTCTACCTAGTTAAAATAAATACAAACTTGCCTGTAAAATAAAAATAAACCCTAAGCTAGATACAATGTAACTATTAGTTATATTGTAGCTAACTTACGGCTAGATTTAGAGCTCTGCAGCTTAAGGGGTGCGTTAGCTATGCATGCTTTTTTCCCCCCGCACCTTTTAAACAATGCTGGTATTTAGAGTTCACAGAAGGGCTGCATTAGGCTCCAAAAAGGGAGCGTATAGCATATTTACTGCCACTGCAACTCTCAATACCAGCGGTGCTTACGGACGCGGCCAGCTTCAAAAACGTGCTCGTGCACGATTCCCCCATAGGAAACAATGGGGCCGTTTGAGCTGAAAAAAAACCTAACACCTGCAAAAAAAGCAGCGTTCAGCTCCTAACGCAGCCCCATTGTTTCCTATGGGGAAACACTTCCTAAGTCTGCACCTAACACCCTAACATGTACCCTGAGTCTAAACACCCCTAACCTTACACTTATTAACCCCTAATCTGCCACCCCCGCTATCGCTGACCCCTGCATTACACTTTTAACCCCTAATCTTCCGCTCCGTACACCGCCGCAACCTACGTTATCCCTATGAACTCCTAATCTGCTGCCCCGAACCCCCGCCAACCCCTATATTATATTTATTAACCCCTAATCTGCCCCCCCCAACGTCGCCGCTACCTACCTTCAATTATTAACCCCTAATCTGCTGACCGGACCTCACCGCTACTATAATAAAGTTATTAACCCCTAATCTGCCTCACTCCCACCTCAAAAACCCTATAATAAATAGTATTAACCCTTAATCTGCCCTCCCTAACATCGCCGACACCTAACTTAAAAAATTAACCCCTAATCTGCCGACCGGACCTCACCGCTACTCTAATAAATGTATTAACCCCTAAAGCTAAGTCTAACCCTAACCCTAACACCCCCCTAAGTTAAATATAATTTTTATCTAACAAAATAAAATAAATATTTTTAAATAAATTATTCCTATTTAAAGCTAAATACTTACCTGTAAAATAAACCCTAATATAGCTACAATATAAATTATAATTATATTGTAGCTATTTTAGGATTTATATTTATTTTACAGGCAACTTTGTATTTATTTTACCAGGTACAATAGCTATTAAATAGTTAAGAACTATTTAATAGCTACCTAGTTAAAATAATTACAAAATTACCTGTAAAATAAATCCTAACCTAAGTTACAATTAAACCTAACACTACACTAAATTAATTAAATACAAATATCTACAAATAAATACAAATAAATAAACTAACTAAAGTACAAAAATAAAAAAGAACTAAGTTACAAAAAAATAAAAAAATAATTTACAAACATTATAAAAATATTACAACAATTTTAAGCTAATTACACCTACTCTAAGCCCCCTAATAAAATAACAAAGCCCCCCAAAATAAAAAAAATGCCCTACCCTATTCTAAAATAAAAATTGAAAAGCTCTTTTACCTTACCAGCCCTTAAAAGGGCTTTTTGCGGGGCATGCCCCTAAGAATTCTGCTCTTTTGCCTGTAAAAAAAAACATACAATACCCCCCCGAAACATTACAACCCACCACCCACATACCCCTAATCTAACCCAAATCCCCCTTAAATAAACCTAACACTAAGCCCCTGAAGATCTTCCTACCTTATCTTCACCACGCCGGGTATCACCGATCTGTCCAGAAGAGGGTCCAAAGTCTTCCTCCTATCCGGGCAATGTCTTCATCCAAGCGGGGGCTGAAGAGGTCCATCATCCGGCTGAAGTCTTCTATCAAGCGGCATCTTCAATCTTCTTTCTTCGGGCTCCATCTTCATCCCGCCAACGTGGAACATCCTTCCTCCACGACGAACTTCCGACGAATGAACGTCATTGTCCCATAGGATTACTGTTACACGCAAGTTATATCTTGTTTTCAAGCGGGTTGGAACTTATACTACAAGTTGAAAGGAAATGCGATTGCTAGAGCGCAATCACATATTACACTTGTCGGGTAGAGGGTAGTGCATTAAAAAAAAAAAGGTTGTACTAAATATAACATAAATACATTAAGAATTACAGTTACACTCATATAAACACTATATGATAAAGATTACTCATATAAATTATATATTTGTTTATTATGGTTAAAAATGTACAGTATATGGCATATGACAAGGTGTGACTGCAACATGTCTAAATATTTGTATGTATGAATATATATATATATATATATATATATATATATATGTTTACATATGCATTTATGTGTTTTACTGTATATTTACTTTACATATTTAACATTTCAATGTTATTTACACACAATATTTTAGCTGTAAATTTACATTCCTATACAGTATCTCACAAAAGTACACCCCTCACATTTTTGTAAATATTTTATTATATCTTTTCATGTGACAACACTGAAGAAATTACACTTTGCTACAATGTAAAGTAGTGAGTGTACAGCCTGTATAACAGTGGAAATTTGATGTCCCCTCAAAATATCTGAACACACAGCCATTTATGTCTAAACCGTTGGCAACAAAAGTGAGTACACCCCTAGGTGGAAATGTCCAAATTGGGCCCAAAGTGTCAATATTTTCCAGCACTGCCTTAACCCTCTTGGGCATGGAGCTCACCAGAGCTTTACAGGTTGCCACTGGAGTCCTCTTCCACTCCTCCATGACGATATCACGGAGCTGGTGGATGTTAGAAACGTTGCGCTCCCCCATCTTTCATTTGATGATGCCCCACAGATGCTCATTAGGGTTTAGGTCTTGAGACATGCTTGGCAAGTCCATCACCTTTACCCTTAGCTTCTTTAGCAAGACAGTGGTCGTCTTGGAGGTGTGTTTGGGGTCATTATCATGTTGGAATACTGCCCTGCGGCCCAGTCTCTGAAGAGAGGGGATCATGCTCTGCTTCAGTATGTCACAGTACATGTTGGCATTCATGGTTCCCTCATTGAACTGTAGCTCCCCAGTGCCATCAGCACTCATGCACGCCAGACCATAACACTCTCACCACCATGCTTGACTGTAGGCAACACACACTTGTCTTTGTACTTCTCAAACTGGTTGCCACCACACATGCTTAACACCATCTGAACCAAATAAGTTTATCTTGGTCTTATCGGACCACAGGACATGGTTCCAGTAATACATGTTCCTAGTCTGCTTGTCGTCAGCAAACTGTTTGAGGGCATTCTTGTGCATCATCTTTAGAAGAGGCTTCTTTCTGGGATGAATTTAATGCAGTGTGCGGCGTATGGTCTGAGCACTGAAAGACTGACCCCTCCCCCCACGCCTTCAACCTCTGCAGCAATGCTTTCAGCTCTCATATATCTATTTCCCAAAGACAACCTCTAGATATGATGCTGAGCATGTGCACTCAACTTCTTTGGTTGACCATGGCAAAGTCTGTTCCGAGTGGAACCTGTCCTGTGAAACGGCTCTATGGTCTTGCCCACCATGCTGCAGCACAGTCTCAGGGTCTTGGCAATCTTCTTATAGCCTAGGCCATATTTATGTAGAGCAATAATTATTTTTTTCAGATCCTCAGAGAGTTCTTTGCCACGAGGTGCCATGTTGAACTTCTAGTGACCAGTATCAGAGAGTGTGAGAGACCTTGAAACACTAATGAGTCACATGATATCAGGGAGAGAAAATGGCTAATTCAGCCCAATTTGGACATTTCCACTTAGGGGTGTACTCACTTTTGTTGCCAACGGTTTAGACTTTAATGGCTGTGTGTTGAAATATTTTAAAGGGACAGCAAATTTACACTATTATACAGGCTGTACACTCACTACTTTACATTGTAGCAAAGTGTCATTTCTTCAGTCTTGTCACATGAAAAATATAATAAAATATTTACAAAAATGTGAGAGGTGTACTCACTTTTCTGAGATACTGTACATATTTTTATACCAATACACATATTCCTATAGATATATAGGTATAGATAGCTATTTCACATTAACATTGTCACACACACACATATATACTGTATATATATATATATATATATATATATATATATATATATATATATATATATATATATATATAGTGAAACATTAAAAAAAAATAATACTTAAATATATATATATTTTTGTCTTTACAGTATGTATAATATTTTTTAATAATTATTATTATTTTGTAATATTTTATATTTGACGAAAGTGTGATAAAGTTAATGCAAAATAGATATCTATACCTATATATCAATAGGAATAGATATATAGGTATATACAGATATATATATTTACCATATAAATATTTTTTTTTCTGTATGTGAAGAACATTGTAATGGGAAATATTAATAACTCCTGTAAGGTTAGCGTGCAAGTGATAGGTGCTAGTTTTTTCTTCTGGCTCTCCATTAAAGTCTATGGGGGAGAATAAGTTAACGCGGTCTGATATTTAAAATCCTTTGGTTAGCACGCTTTGGAGTTTACTCGTGCACAATCTTTTTACTATTTGCAATACACATGATACCCGACGTGCACAAAAAGCTTACTTTTAGCAATGTTTATGCTCCAGCGGGAACGCTAAATACTGCTCCACTCGTAATATGGCGCTAAATGGGTAAATTGTAAAAAATAGAGCACATTTGATGAAATTCTAAATATAATGATTTTTGTTTGCAAGTATTTTATCTTTTGTGATTTTGGTGATATTTGTAAATGTTAACCTTAAGATAAAGTTATTAACCTTTGTATGACCAATGTGAATTACGTATGTAGGATTTTTTTTCTTCAGTTTCTAGGTTACTTCTAGAAGAATTGATTTACTTTTAATAAAAAGGATTAAAAAACAGTTATCACAAACAATTAACTGGTGCATATCACGAGCATGCCTCATCATGTACATCATGGCCTGTGTGCCCATGACGTGGCATACTGGCATCCCCATTATGCATCAAAAGGTTGAGGAAGCTATTTTTGTTTATCACCCGCAATACAGGTTGGGTGGGTATTGTTGGAGGTCTAGTGGGCGGCACTCCCGAGTCATCGTTTAGAGTGCCAGTGACATAATCACAAACTTGTGGTGATGTCACAAAGATAAGAACTTCAAAACAATTCACTTTATGCTAACAATATGACCGTGGCCAGACTTGTCAGGAGGGAGATGGAGACATTTGCAGAATACTAAAAGAAAGTTTTTGTCTTTTCTCCTCACTTCAAATTATTTCTATATATACACTTTTAAACCCTTTTAAATCTTATTTATCAATTTTTATTAAAAGGTGTATGTATAAGTGTACTACTTTACTTCAGGTCTAAAGTCATGCTAAATATTCTACCACAGAAGTGCAACCTATAAATTTCAACTGAGCATAATATCCATTGAAAGTATAGGGTGCACTAGAGCAATGTTTCTCTAGTAAATGGGATTTATGTCTAGGGTGATTACATAAACCTGTGCACCCTTGAGTTGTTCCCAGTTTGTTTGATTGAGAGCTTGAATTGTATGGCTATATTATATATATTATTATATATCTAATCTGGTATTTTAAATAAATATATATATTATTATATATCTAATATGGTATTTTAAATAAATATATATATTATTATATATCTATTCTGGGATTTTAAATAAATATTTGATATCTAATCCTAGTGGTGATATCTTTGGCTCTCAGGCGCCCTCCGTGATATTAGTTTTTTAAACTTCATAGGATGTATACCCAGGCCAGTCTGAGAGTGCAGTCCCGTTCTGTGTTTTGTAAATGGGATTTACCATGGACTTGTAATATCAAGTTGCATTCCAGTGAGCTATAATTAGCACGCCACCTGTAATTTTAACTTGAATTACATTTTTTGTCACTAAAACAGATATAGAGTTAGATTTAATAAGTAGCAGATGCTGCTTTCTACGCCCAAAGTTTCCGGTTCCCCTGTAAACTTATGTTAAGAAGCAGCGGTCGTAAGACCGCTGCTCTTTAACTTATCCGTCACCTAAAAGGTGGCGGACTGCAATCATCCTGATCCGATCAAGATGATTGACACCCCCTGCTAGTGACTGATTGGCTGTGAATGTGCAGGGGCAGCATTGCACAAGCATTTCACAAGCTACAGCGAATCATGTCCCCTCAACATATAATTAATTGACCCCATAGAATTATATTGTTAAACATAATTCACCTTCTCTCACTCAGATAATAAAATTTTCTAGTTTTGCTTACAAGTTTTATTGACAATGATTTTGTTTTATTTTGACCACAATAAGACTGTGATTGCAAATATGTATACTATGATAAACAGTGGGATTTTAAAGGAACAAATTCTGCCGCACATCGATAAATGCCGACAGCATACGCTAGCAGGGGCTGTCAATCAAGCCGATCGTATTCGATCGGGTTGATATCTGTCCACCGCCTCAAAGCAGGTTATGGAGCAGCGGTCTTTAGAAGGCTTGTCAGAAACACGGGGCATCAAGCTCTGTACGGAGCTTGATAAATTGACCCCAATAAGTTCATAGCACATATAATAAAATAAATGTCTTCATCGACATCTGTCATATTTGTATTTTCAGATATCTAATATGACTATAAATCACAGCTTAATGCTATCATTTTACCTCAGATGACCCTACACATAAGGAATGTAACAAAGCATGCAAAAAAGCAATCAAATTAGCCAAAATTGAAAATTAAAAATTAATTGAAAAGGATTCTAAATTTAACCCTAAAAGGTTCTTTAAGTACATAAATAGCAAAAAATCTAAGAAAGACAATATAGGTACATTAAAATGCGGGGAGGGTAGCATGATTAACAGTGACGGGGAGAAGGGTGAGATACTAAACCAGTTTTTTTCTTCAGTATACACAAGAGAGGAACCATTGGATGATACTTTGGAACAAAATAGAACATGCCAGCCCATACCATTAATTGGGTTATGTATAGAGGATATCAGGAACAAATTGGATAATATTAAGGTAAATAAAACTCCAGGGAATGGAATACACCCAAGGGTGGTAAGGGAATTTAGCACTGTTATAGACAAACCTCTACTCTTAATTTTTCAAGGATTGGTGTAAAGCTGATGTGGTGCCACTCTTCAAAAAAAGGAAGTAGGGATGATCCAGGAAGCTATAGACCAGTTAGTCTGACATCAATAGTGGGGAATATATTTGAAGGGATTATAAGGGATTATATTGATGAGCATATTCGTGTAAACAAGATTATGAGTCCTAATCAGCATGGTTTTATGAGAAATAGATAATTTCAAACTAATCTAATTAGATTCTATGAGGAAGGAAGTAAAAATATAGATAAAGGAGAATCAGTTGATGTGATATATTTAGATTTGCAAAGGCATTTGGTACAGTGCCACATGAGAGATTAATGAACAACATTAAGGGACTGGGAATAGCTGAAAATGTTAGTTTGTGGATAAATAACTGGATAAAAGATAGGGAGCAACAAGTAGTAGTAAATGGATCATACTCAGATTGGATAAAGGTAATCAGTGGAGTACCCCAGGGATCAGTGCTGGGCCCTATTCTTTTTAATATTTTTATAAATGACTTGGAGCTAGGATTAAATAACAACATCTCTATTTTTGCAGATAATACTAAGTTAAGTAAGGTCATTAGGTCAGAGCAGGATGAACTTTCGTTACAAAGGGACCTGCAAAAATTAGAAGTATGGGCAGGTAAATGGAAAATGAAATTTAATACGGAAAAATTCAAGGTTCTACATTTTGGAAGTAAAAATAAGTAGGCAACATATTATTTAAATGGGAAAATACTTAGCCAAACACAGGAGGAAAGGGATTTGGGGGTAGTAATAGATAACAAGCTAAAGATGGGTGCACAATGCAGGGCAGCAGCTTCAAAGGCTAATAAGATACTAGCATGTATTAAAAGAGGCATTGACTCAAGGGAGGAAAGCTTAATTCTGTCATTATATAAAGCCCTGGTAAGACCTCACCTTGAGTATGGAGTGCAGTTCTGGGGACCAATCACAAAAAAAGATAAAGTTCAGAGAAGGGCCACAAAGCTAATAAGGGGATTGGAGAATTTAACCTATGAGGAGAGGCTAGCCAAACTGGGTTTGTTTTCTTTAGAAAAAAGGCGCTTAAGATTTGACATGATTACTTTATATAAATATATTCAAGGCCCATATACAGAGATGGCAGAAGCTCTGTTTATTCCAAGAAAATTGTTTTGTGACAAGAGGTCACAATTTAAGGTTGGAGGAAAGGATATTTAATCTCCTGCAACGGAAACGTTTTTTCACTACAAGAGCAATACAATTGTGGAACTCATTACCAAAGGAGGTAGTGAATGCCAATACCCTAGATACATTTAAAAATTATTTGGATACATTTCTGTCTATAAACGAAATTCATGGATATGATTGCTAGTATTAAATGGGTCACCTTTTAGTGGGATTATTTAAGCTTAACTGGAGCTTTTTGTATATATTTTAGATTTGTATAGGTTGAACTCAATGGACTTCGGTCTTTTTTGAACCTCATCTACTATGTTACTATGCTACATACAATAGGGAGGAAGCTAGCCGAGGAGTAACGGGATCCTCGTTTTAAAATTATAGTGGAACATTATTATAATTTATAGCGCCATTGTTATTATTTCTAAACTTCTGGAAAAGTTGAATCACTCAATGGTAACAAGTCTGTTTTAACTTAAGTGCCAAATGGCAACAGTATTTCACCAACTAGTCCATTACCGTACTACCAACTAACAGTTGTAAACAATTTTCTAGTGAGGATATTATAAGACCCTTACTGTGGAATGATTTATTTTTAACATCACTATATATTTATGTCCGAGGACATAATAACTCCGGATCAGCTTATAGCTTTATTATAATTTGTATGGTTTACTAGCATTTGGAATGGTTACAATATTTAAATCAACTGTAGTGAGAAATGCTAATATAGCGATTTAGCTCATACATATACAATTACATACCTCAGATGCTATGTGCTCTATATGATATATATGGACTGTTGATCGGACAAGGATCTACAAACTTAAATTCGCACACCATTTGCATTAGTTGCAACATACTTGATATCAATACCCTGAATCTACAGTTACCATCAGGGCAGGCCTTAGGGTATGGCAAGCGAGGCAGCCGCCTTGGACTCCGCGGTCAGGGGGGTCCCGCTAGACTGGTGCCAACTGTATTTTTTAATGGCTTTTTTTTTTCAATTTTCTTGGGCACGCTGCATTTTTAAAAATAAAAAAAATTGCGGCATTGCGGACCTTTAGGAGGCAGTTACACATGCAGTGATCTGATTGATTGGAGGATTATACTATAATTCTCCAATCAATCAGCTCCTTGTATGCTGCCTGAATAAGAAAGAGGGTGGTGACTGCTGATGGTGATTTATGAAGAGGCGGGTGTAGTGGAAAGCAGAGCGGCGAGAGCGCGAGCATGTGGTGTATCAATCAGTAAGCACAGTGGAAGTTCTAAGAAGTGTATGAGGATTGAGGACAGTCAAAGTGAAACTAAAGAGAAAGTAAGTTAGAAGCCGAAGGAAAAAAACAAATCTGTTAATACGCTTATGAAAGCTGCCACCAAGAGACTTAAAGGGACAGTCAAGTTTAAATTAAACTTTCATTATTCAGATAGGACTTTTAATTTTAATTGACTTTCCAATTTACTTTTATCATCAAATTAGCTTTATTCTCTTGGTATTCTTAGTTTAAACTAAACATAGGTAGGCTCATATGCTAATTTCGAAGCCTTTGAGGGCTGCCTCTTATCACATGCTTTTTAAATCTCTTTTCAACACAAAGAGACAGAAAGTACACATGGGCTATATAGATAACACTGTGTTCAGGCACAGAAAGTTATTTAAGATCTAGCACAATACAATGCTAAATTTAAGACAATAGATAATAAACAGTCACAGTCATGTGATCAGGGGGATGGAAGAAGGTTCCTAGATACAAGGTAATCACAAAGGTAAAAAGTACATTAATATAACTGTGTTGGTTATGCAAAACTGGGGAATGAGTAATAAAGGGATTATCTATCTTTTAAAACAATAACAATTCTATGGTTGACTGTCCCTTTAAGGGGACTCTCTGGACGTTGCATATATGTTTTTTTAGACATTGTCTGCTTGCTGCCTGACGCCTGTCATAAATCATTTTGCCCGACCTGTGCTATCTCTTATGATCTCTCTGTTAATCTGCATCTCCCCCCCCCTCTCTATTCACTAAGGAAGAGCTGAAAAAGTGAGGTCAAATTGTTGTGGGCAGCCTTGTGTGTGTGTAATAAATGTAATTGCCTCAATAATTTCATACTGCCAGTCTGCCAAAGGAAGGTGACACTCAGTTGAGAAGAATGTTGCTATAATAGTGTACATGTGTCTGTGTATATGGATAGAGTTGTT
The DNA here is from genome assembly GCF_027579735.1 of Bombina bombina. Taxonomy (NCBI): domain Eukaryota; kingdom Metazoa; phylum Chordata; class Amphibia; order Anura; family Bombinatoridae; genus Bombina; species Bombina bombina. The sequence continues at coordinate 325,213,936 of NC_069501.1, read as the reverse complement.
GAGGCCCATTTATTAAGCTACGTATGGAGCTTGTGGGCCCGTGTTTCTGGCGAGTCTAAAGACAGTTGCTCACTAACCCTGTCCGCCTGCTCTCGACAGGAATCGCCACAATTCAACCCGATCAAGTACGATCGGGTTGATTGACACTCCCCTGCTTGCAGCCCATTGGCTGCAAATCTGCAGGCGGCGTTGTTGCACCAGCAGCTCTTGTGAGCTGTTGGTGCAATGCTGAATACAGAGAGCGTATTGCTCTCCCCATTCAGCGAGGTCTGTCAGACCTGATCCACACTGTCTGATCAGGTCTGACAGACACTTGATAATTCGGCCTCGTTGTCTATATATATATATATATATATATATATATATATATATATATATATATATATATATACAGCACCCTGTATGTTAATTTTTCCATTAAAAAAGTGTTGTGTGACTTTTTTATTTTATAACTTTTTTTACTATTTAGTTTTGAGAAAATTACAAAGTACTTATCTGAAGGGTGTTATAATTTTTAAATTCCTTTTGTCAGTTAATATAATATTTCTGCTGCAAAAAATGAGGGGGGCTGCTCTGTCTTAAAATAGTGTTAGAGAATTCCCAATCCCAGAGATATTTTTGAGTTTATATATAAAAAAAAACAGTCAGAAAGGACAGTCCTATTTCCTAAGAAAGAAAGAAATTTCCCAGAAAACTGTTTAATATGTGATGGATTTTTTTTCCCTTTTTTGAACTACCTAGTCTAACCCCTACTGATAGACGGCCATGGTCCTACATGGTGTTTGCAGAGGGGCACGGATTGTGTGCGCCCAATTGGCAGAGAGAGAAATCTGTAAGCTGGTAGAGCTATTTGGCCTACGATTCATAGGGGGGAGTAACCCCTAGGTTGGAACCTAGCGGGCGTCGCCTCCCCCATCCTTGGGTGTCGCTCTTCTCTCTCCCTGGCCGCTCTCTGGGCCCTGACCGACCACCAGCTAAGGCATAAACAATCAGCCTAGTAAGGCGACCTCCTCAAACGAGTCGTAAAAACACGCCTGAAACAGGTGGAAGGCTAAAATTAAAACCTGGGCTTAGAAGGTTAGTTCACATAAATCTACCCACGCCAGGGTGAACCCTAACCATTACCACTGTGAGCTGCCACCTCTTTTTCCAGGGACGGGCGGGCAGGGAAAGCTCCTCTGAAGTCTGAAACCAGGAACAAAGAGGGCCAGATCCACTGCAGCCAAGACCTATAAAGCTAAGCAGAAACACCCGCCCCCATACTTGCAACAATGTAGCTGATCCATTACCCTCCAGACTTCAACTCAGTTATCCCTTAATTTTGTTACAAGCCCACTAGAGGGCCCTCCACTTCCATAAGAGATAAACTTCCTATTACGTCTTATGTACCCTGGAATGATTAAACCAATAAACACAGTTTTGGGCTAAAGACCAGTCACGTTTATTATATAAAAAATAAACCTCTTAAGTTAGGCTATTTAACTATGCCAACTTAGGCAACTTATTAATAATAATCACAAAGAACTGTATAAAGTTCTTAACAAATGGGTGGCGGCAATAAACTATCTAGTCTAACCCCTACTGACAGACGGCCAGGGTCTTACATGGTGTTTGTAGCACGGCACAAATTGCATGTGCCCAAATGGCAGAGAGAAAAAGCTGTAAGCTGGTAGAGCTATTTGGCCTATGATTCGTAGGGGGGAGTAACCCCTAGGTCGGCACCTAGCGGGCATCACCTCCCCCATCCTAGGGCATCGCTCTTCTCTCTCCCTGCCCACTCTCTGGGTCCTGACCGACCGCCACAAGAGTCAACTGCCTCTTGCCGCCACCTACTGACAAACTCTCAAACAATCATAACATTTTTATAAAATTCCAGATTACAAAACTTATTATTTTTATTTTTTTATTTTTTTTTTAAACTACCGAAAGCAAAGCTTTACGAATATCCACGAGGAAAATGTCTAGTCCCACATCCGTGAGATGCACCCCATCAGGGTGATAGAGAGCCTTATTGTCAGCCGTTAAAGTATCATGCCTTATGGCAAAAACGCAGTGACCGTCCTCCTCATCTCCCTGTTTAGCTTCTTCCTCACATTGTACGCTGCCCTCTGAGTAACAATGTACCACCAATGCAGTCGTGCAACTACATTGGACCACCCCATCTGTACATCCTTGAGCCATACGCACACCCAACGTACAGTATGTCTGAAGCCATTCTCCTAATTAGGTCCAAGACTGGAACAGACCCCATGTCATTCCCCCCTAGGTGCAGTACAATAATCTGAGGTTGCCCCCATCTCATATAAGCATTTTGAAGAAGGGTAGGCAACTCGTCCCACGTTAAACCCCCTGCATCCCAGCCACCGAATGTTAGCCCTGGATGAGGGGAATCCCAACTGCTGCCTGTCTGGCAGATGCAGAGCCCTTATGGACGCCCAGTGCACAAATCGTCCATACGCGCATCGGGGAAGAATTCTTGCCTGAAATAACATGATAAGAGACTGAGCCACAAACGCTAACCCCGATAAGCAGAGAATTTCACAAACCCCCTAATGCCATACCACCGTGAGCCCTGTGCCCCCCCCTGTTTCAGACATATCCCTATGGAAGCGTGTCCCCCAATGGGCAGATATACAACTTGAATCTACCTGATTTCCACTGCCTTAGCCTCTTGATAGCCGCCTCAGAAGACCCACTGCTAGCCGCTCTCGTAGCAGCCCCAATCCTGAATAAATGGGATGCAATTCTGGCAGGGTCAAGGCCCACTGCAGATGCTGCCCTAGCTAGCACCTTCTTAAATTGAAAAACTGGCAGAGACGAGCCGTCCTCGTGCACGAAAAATTGCTGAGGACCCAGCGGTCTCACATGGCAATATTTCTTGAAACTACTAACCAAGCAACATTCCAGGAATTCATGCATGTGCAGCGAGAGCCAGACCCCCTTTCCCTCGGGATCTGTTTTAGACCTAGGGACTAGCAGTAACAAACCACTTTTAGCGGGCTGCACATGCTCCCATTTTATGCCACTGACCGCGCCCACTCTGGATGTTGCCACCAATTCCCCTACTCTCAAGGCCCCCGCCAGAGCAAACACGAAAGCCGCCCGAAAGAGCAAGGACTCGTACATTGATGAGCACACTGACTGCAGTGCCCCCACCAGCTCCCACAATCTCAATGGTGTGATCAGCTTTCAACGGTCCTTGTTGCGTGGGGACAATCATCCCAACCCCTTCAATACCTGTCTCACCAAAAAAATGCCCAAGTAGTCAGCGATCCCAAATGTTTTGTTAAAGAATGAGATAGCAGACAACCTGCCCAGAGTTCCCACTCTAGACACCCCCTGCCTACGCAAGCATGCCAATCAATCAAGCACATGTACCTGTGTAGCCTAGTGGACCTGGAACCCATGTCGGGTGGCAAAGCAGACCCAAGCCCTCCAGTGGCTTTCATAGGTACTCCATGTCTTAGGTGCCACAGAAGACCTCATTAGGGGGATGACACTTTCTCAGCCCCCGCCCATCTGCCAAAGAAAAGGGGGGCAAGTTAAGCCAATTATCTCAGCCCTGGGCGCCACCCTCCTAAACCAATCAAGTTTAACCTCGATAGCGAGTCTGCTACTACATTTTTCACCCCAGGCACATGCCGAGCTGAAAAACTACCATTCAGTTGTAAGTATCGCAACACTAGGTGCCTCAAATATGTGATCACAATCGGGGATGATGCCGACAAACGGTATATGGCATAAACCACACTTATGTTGTCAGACCAGAAAATTACAGACCGATTGGCCAATTTCTGTCCCCACAGCTCTACTGCCAGTATGATTGGGAAAAGTTCCAACAGGGTCAGGTTCTTAGTTAGACCCACCCTAACCCAATCATCCAGCCACGCTCCATTCACCTTTTAAATAAGCCCCATACCCAAAAACCCCCGCCGAATCCGTGCAGCATTTGGTTTGAAATAAGGCCTTTCCGCCATAGGCAGACACCATTGAAGTTCCTTAAAAGTCTTCCCAAACCTTGAGATCCTCCTTCATCTTGGTAGACACCCTGATCCTAGCTCTATGCCCCCTAGGACCCTACAGCTGACTCTCCAGCTGCCTGTTAAAGATTCTACCCATCGGTATCGTCCGACCCGCAAAATTCAACAACCCCAGCAGGGACTGTAGTTCCTTGATGGAAATAGAGTCAGCGCTAGCAATGGACGAAACCACCTGCAACAGACGGTCAACCTTGTCCCAAGGAAGCCTGCACTCTGCTGCCCGAGTATCTATCTCAATCCCCAGGAAAGTCAGACATGTTCAGGGGCCTTGAGTTTTTTCATTCGCCAAAGGCACCCTGAATCTACCCATCATATCTGGCATGATCACCATCAAGCGAGCACAATCGTAAGAATCAGCCTTCCTCACCAGCAGAAATTCATCCAGGTAGTGGGCCATGGCCCCACCTCCGGACACCTTTTGTACTACCCAGTGCAAAAAGGAGCTGAAACTTTCAAAAAGCGCACACGATCACGAGCATCTTCATGCCCATGAATATGATTGTGGACGGGTGCAGGGGCAGGATTTAATGTCCAGTTTCGCCATCAGCACCCCCTTTCCTTTGCCCCTGACGATCACCAACGTGTCGTGAAAGGACTGATAATGTACAAGCTACTTTCAAGGTTAGTGTAGACCAATGGTAGAATAACCAGACTTGCCTACCTCCTAATTGCACCTCTCACAATTGTGCAATTGATTTAAAAAGATTTAAAAGAAACAAGGGGTGGAGGCGGCGCCAAAAGAGGCGATCTAGCACTTTGAAAAAATTTTTTTTAAAAACCTGGGTAGGTATCGAATCTAAATAGTCTAATAATAACTATATCTGTTATACATATCCCCAATAAATCAGAATGATTAAAATAATTCAATATGTATTTCTCTAGACTAACCCAAACCACTTTTTATCAGATTTTGAACTTCTTAGGAAATTCTTAAAAAATTCTTAAAAAAATGCAAGGTGCTGCAGGTTTCAATATCAAATAACAAATTTTATTACACAAAATCCTGATAATTCTAGAAAAATTCAGAATATTCAAATAAGTATAAAATCACTTAAATACTGTGACACCGGTGTCCATTAATCTAAAAAATGAAAAATAAAAAAATAAATGAGAATTTAAAATTACTAATGTCCTTAAAAGACTTTCGAGCAAACTTTAAACAAATAAATGTAACGCTCTAATCAGGTTCTAGAACAGTTTCCAACCACTATGTATAGCTGTTAGCAAAAAACCAGTATTTGGAACTCTGTGCATTAATACTCAATGTTGACTGTGAAAAAAAGCCTTAAATAAAGCTATTGTGTTGTTATAAAAACAACCAGACTGGTTAACAATTGCGGTAACTTCTTATGGCAGTAACACAGTTCTTTATATATAAAAGCGCTATTGGGAGTCTGTTTGCAGCAATGTTAGTTTGATCATATAAGTGCTGTTTTATAACATTCTTCCGTGAGGGCTTTTAGAATCTCCTAGGTGGCAATGGCTGTAATAGCTTCCACAGGTGCAAACCAGTGCTTCAGCACCTCAACGGCAATCAGTGAGTCTTTTGAAAATACATTCAGAGTACCTTTAATAAGTGCTGGTAGTCTTCTCTTGGTATCCTTAGTGTGCACACTAGTAGAAGAAACGGTTGATCTGTACTCCTACCGTATAGCCAGGTCCTCCAAGTCTTACTGGCGTGACGGTTCTGGGATCCCAGAACCGTCACGCCAGTAAGACTTGGAGGACCTGGCTATACGGTAGGAGTACAGATCAACCGTTTCTTCTACTAGTGTGCACACTAAGGATACCAAGAGAAGACTACCAGCACTTATTAAAGGTACTCTGAATGTATTTTCAAAAGACTCACTGATTGCCGTTGAGGTGCTGAAGCACTGGTTTGCACCTGTGGAAGCTATTACAGCCATTGCCACCTAGGAGATTCTAAAAGCCCTCACGGAAGAATGTTATAAAACAGCACTTATATGATCAAACTAACATTGCTGCAAACAGACTCCCAATAGCGCTTTTATATATAAAGAACTGTGTTACTGCCATAAGAAGTTACCGCAATTGTTAACCAGTCTGGTTGTTTTTATAACAACACAATAGCTTTATTTAAGGCTTTTTTTCACAGTCAACATTGAGTATTAATGCACAGAGTTCCAAATACTGTTTTTTTGCTAACAGCTATACATAGTGGTTGGAAACTGTTCTAGAACCTGATTAGAGCGTTACATTTATTTGTTTAAAGTTTGCTCGAAAGTCTTTTAAGGACATTAGTAATTTTAAATTCTCATTTATTTTTTTATTTTTCATTTTTTAGATTAATGGACACCGGTGTCACAGTATTTAAGTGATTTTATACTTATTTGAATATTCTGAATTTTTCTAGAATTATCAGGATTTTGTGTAATAAAATTTGTTATTTGATATTGAAACCTGCAGCACCTTGCATTTTTTTAAGAATTTTTTAAGAATTTCCTAAGAAGTTCAAAATCTGATAAAAAGTGGTTTGGGTTAGTCTAGAGAAATACATATTGAATTATTTTAATCATTCTGATTTATTGGGGATATGTATAACAGATATAGTTATTATTAGACTATTTAGATTCGATACCTACCCAGGTTTTTTAAAAATTTTTTTTCAAAGGACTGATAATGTACCAAGCTCATTACCGGGTCAATCGCATCATTCACTGACGCCCCTTTTGGAAAGGACAGGTGGTGTATAAGTCTAAACTTGCCTGTATCCTTCTTAGGTACAACCCCTAAGGGGGATACCACCAGATTAGGGAAATGCTGCTCCCAAAAGGGGCCAGCAACCCTGCCCAAAGCCACTTCCTTGCCTATGTTTTCCCGCACTACCTCCGGATATTCATAGGCCGATTTAAGGTTACGGTGAACCGTGGAACCCACTACGTGCCCACCCATGAGAATTCTGAACCAATTCTCCAACCCCACCCTGAGCAGCTGAGCAGCTGAGCTGACTCAGAATCAGGGTAATTTGCCAGCCATGGCACCATGGCGGATGGATTAAAGGGCGTTGGTGCACTGGTTAACAGGCCCCCCTTTTGCTGGCTTCCACATCCCAGGTTCCCTCCTCATACTACATTCCACCCCAGGGTGTGGGCCACTACAGAATTTGCAGATGTGATGAAAGGAGCAATTTGCCCCCCTGTCACATTTCTTTTCCTGGAATTTCCAGCACTCCCTACTCCTCTTTTTTGGCCGCGGGGCAGACGGCTACCTCCCTGGCGCAACACTGATGGGCCCCTTGCTGTGCCCTCTAGCCCCAATTTGGACCACAGTTGGAGATCCGGAGTCCCAAAATGCAGGCGAGGGTTCCCCACCATCTTCCTATGAAAGGCCATGTTGTACTCACACCATGCACCTTCCTTGAACCTCGAGTGGATATCATGTATGGTATTCTCATACTTGAACAGAATATGACCTTGTGACTGCCACTTGTCCACATAAAGTTAACAGCACATGAAAGCAGCACTGCGACTCTTCGTATGTTTCAGGTCTTTGCACTTTCTTAGGGCCTGTACCATCCGCTGCCCTACCCTGGCCCTACACACCTCTGGCGAGAGTTCAAAGATGTTGACATAGTGCTCATCTTGAATTTTCTTCACCACTTTAGATTTCAGATGCCGTACAAGGAGTGCACTAAACATGAGTAGGTGTCTCCATGAGAAGCTACTTTCCTTGACACCGGAAGGGGCGGGGCCAAGTTCCAATCGAGGCCTAGGAGATCCGGAGACCACCACACCCATGCTGACCTGACCAATGGCCCCAAACCCACCCACACTGGACAAGCTTGCTGGGGACAGTTTTCCCATAAATGCCTGAGCCAGCGCAAGCATGGACTGAAGGGCCGCCGGGGGTAAGGCCTGCAGCTGCTCCCAAGAATTTTCCATGGCAGCAGCTGCAGCTGGTGGCAGCCCTGAGACATCAGGGGCACCACGAGGGGCTTGCAAATGAAATGCAGGGGGGGGGGAATTGGAACACTGGGGGCATGCTGTGAACTGACAATGGGCTCCAGGACAGCATGCCCACCAGCCATCTGGGCCTCAATTAATGGGAGTGTAACCTTAAAGCACCTGGGGCATCAGGGAGGGAGCTGAAATCCATCAGGGGTGACTGGGGCCCAGAGCCTGCTGGCAGGCCCTGGAGGCCCAGTCCCCTCCTGACATTAAGCCTAGCTTTTAGAAGGGGGGTGTCCGGGCCCTAGCTGGAGGGGTAGGGGCTACCACATCTTCAATCTCTGATGCACCGCTTCCTCTTGCAGATCCCCGCACTGCATCACTGGATCACTGGATCACAACGACACAAAAGAAAGCTCCTTTGAAGTCTGGAACCCGGAACAAAGAGGGCCGGATCCACTGCAGCCAAAACCTATAAAGGTAAGCAGAAATACCCGCCCCCATACTTGCAACAATGTAGCTGATCCAGTACCCTCCAGACTTCAACTCAGTTATCCCTTAATTTTGTTACAGGCCCACTAGAGGGCTGTGTGTGATGAGTCAGGAGGGGGCTGTGTGTGAGGTAAATTGGGCCTGAGAGTAAAGAGAGTGCTGTGTGTGGGAGATGGGGCCTGAGAGTGAATAGGGGGCTGTGTGTGAGGGAGATGGGGTCTGAGAGTGAAGAGGGGGCTGTGTGTGAGGGAGATGGGGTTTGAGAGTGAAGAGGGGGCTGTGTGTGAGGGAGATGGGGTCTGAGAGTGAAGAGGGGGCTTTGTGTGAGGGAGATGGTGTCTGAGAGTGAAGAGGGGGCTGTGTGTGAGGGATATGGGGTCTGAGAGTGAAGAGGGGGCTCTGTGTGAGGGAGATGGGGTCTGAGAGTGAAGAGGGGGCTGTGTGTGAGGGAGATGGGGTCTGAGCATGAAGAGGGGGCTGTATGTGAGGGAGATGGGGTCTGAGAGTGAAGAGAGGGCTGTGTGTGAGGGTGATGGAGTCTGAGAGTGAAGAGGGGGCTGTGTGTAAAGGGAGATTGGGTCTGAGAGTGAAGAGGGGGGTCTGTGTGTGAGGGAGATGGGGTCTGAGAGTGAAGAGGTGGCTGTGTGTGAGGGAGATGGTGTCTGAGAGTAAAGAGGGGGCTGTGTGTGAGGGAGATGGTGTCTGAGAGTGAAGAGGGGGCTGTGTGTGAGGGATATGGGGTCTGAGAGTGAAGGGGGGGCTGTGCGTGAGGGTGATGGGGTCTGAGAGTGAAGAGGGGGCTGTGTGTGTGGGAGATGGGGTCTGAGATAGAAGAGGGGCTGTGTGAGAGGGAGATGGGGGTCTGAGAGTGAAGAGAGGCTGTGTGTGAGGGAGATGGGGTATGAGAGTGAAGAGGGCGTGTGTGTGAGGGATATGGGGTCTGAGAGTGAAGAGGGGGCTGTGTGTGTGGGAGATGGGGTCTGAGATAGAAGAAGGGGCTGTGTGAGACAGATATGGGGGTCTGAGAGTGAAGAGGGGGCTGTGTGTGAGGGAGATGGGGTCTGAGAGTGAAGATGGGGCTGTGTGTGAGAAAGATGGGGTCTGAGAGTGAAGAGGGGGCTGTGTGTGAGGGATATGGGGTCTGAGAGTGAAGAGGGGGCTCTGTGTGAGGGAGATGGGGTCTGAGAGTGAAGAGGGGGCTGTGTGTGAGGGAGATGGGGTCTGAGCATGAAGAGGGGGCTGTGTGTGAGGGAGATGGGGTCTGAGAGTGAAGAGGGGGCTGTGTGTGAGGGTGATGGAGTCTGAGAGTGAAGAGGGGGCTGTGTGTAAAGGGAGATTGGGTCTGAGAGTGAAGAGGGGGGTCTGTGTGTGAGGGAGATGGGGTCTGAGAGTGAAGAGGGGGCTGTGTGTGAGGGAGATGGTGTCTGAGAGTGAAGAGGGGGCTGTGCGTGAGGGTGATGGGGTCTGAGAGTGAAGAGGGGGCTGTGTGTGTGGGAGATGGGGTCTGAGATAGAAGAGGGGCTGTGTGAGAGGGAGATGGGGGTCTGAGAGTGAAGAGAGGCTGTGTGTGAGGGAGATGGGGTATGAGAGTGAAGAGGGCGTGTGTGTGAGGGATATGGGGTCTGAGAGTGGAGAGGGGGCTGTGTGTGAGGGTGATGGGGTCTGAGAGTGAAGAGGGGGCTGTGTGTGTGGGAGATGGGGTCTGAGATAGAAGAAGGGGCTGTGTGAGAGGGATATGGGGGTCTGAGAGTGAAGAGGGGGCTGTGTGTGAGGGAGATGGGGTATGAGAGTGAAGAGGGGGCTGTGTGTGAGGGAGAAGGGGTCTGAGAGTGAAGTGGGGGCTGTGTGAGAGGGAGATGGGGTCTGAGAGTGAAGAGTGCGCTGTGTGTGAGGGAGATGGGGTCTGAGAGTGAAGAGAAGGCTGTGTGTGAGGGTGGGTGTGTGTCCCAGTCTAGCCTCGTCAACAGTGCTATCTGGGAGCATCTAAGTAAGTTTTTAAAAGGCTTTATACTGGATGTTTATATCAGTATCTGTGCATATTCTTCTTTATAGTAGTGTCTATTACATGCAGTTATATGAAAAGTGAAAAGCTAAGGCCGGCCCTGGTTACCATTTGATACATTGTTGTCACAATATACTTAGTTTATTTGATACTAATATCCTGCACTTGCAGCTATAGATTGGAGTACTATTATTATTATAATAAAATAACAACAAAAGTAACAGTGAACTCAAACTACCGATCAAAAAAGTGTTATTTTGGCATTTGAGCCAAACAGTATACTCTTTCATACACAAGGTTATCAGTATGTAGTATCTGATCCTTACGACTATATATATTAAGCCATCACTTCCAAGTGGGACAAGATAGTATTTATATTAAGTTGAATAATCACACAGTGTGCATTTATTGTGACTATATACTTGTCTGATAAGATTTTATATCAGAATCATCACCACTTAAATGTTTTTGTGGTGAGATGTAATCTTAAAGAACTTGAACTATTATTTGTCGCTCTCACTTCCTTTTTGGAAAGAGTCATATAATTTCAGTGAAGTGTGACTCTCATTCGACAGTAACAATATTGAGCCACTATTTGGGTCTGGAATATTTTGAATGTATAATATCCTCAGTTTTCCCACTAGTACCACATTGGTGCTCCATTGATCTGTTTCCCCTATTTGTTTTTAATTGTGTGTTTTTTTCCCCTTTTTAAATATTAACTAATACAATTTATTTTTTATACCTTTCTGTCTTCCCATACTGTTGGAACATTCATGTATGCTTACAAGTGTAAACAATAATCAACACAATATCCACAGAACAATAAAGATTTAGATCTTTTATTCTCAAGTGGTCTGAATGGTAAGGAGTGCTATCTAGTATACACTTTTGTAGTTGGCCAAACCACTACTATCTTTTGCTTAACATACAATAGTTTGTTTGACAAAGTTTCTCTTTAAATTTACATTCTCAAAGTTGCATAACTTTGAAACCAAAAATGTAATTGTGCTACTACTATTGACTGTATAAGAACTAGTGGCTACAAAACTGCATATTTTTTATTAAATTGGTCGAACCATATTAAACTTATGTAATGTAGAAAAGAGTTGTTACATTGTATTATAATTGGGATTCGTGGCCAGCTCTACAGCTGACATGGCTGAATGTATTTACTTACATGCTCAAAACTTATGCCCTTCGGTGATTTTAAGTTAATTTGTTTTGCTAATTTTAAGTTATTTCATACAAACTAGTTTTTGTTTTGCAGAAGTCCACAGTCCACAATACAGTTGGTCAGTTATGTCTCTAGATGCCATGCTCAGTAGAGTTCATCTACAGCGCATTATCAGTGTAGCTGTTGTGCAGGAGTCTGTCATCAGGGGGAGCCTACAATCAGCTTCATCATTGTGATGTCATAAGAGTTGACTAAAATCTCAAAAGATTTCATTGTAAACTGATAGAGGGAGGATTTTTGTTGCAGAGAAACAGAGAACAGTTACAAGATATATTGGCCTTGATTTCAAGTGGAAATCAAAATTATTAGTTCTATTGAGCTTTAACACCGGCAAGTTAAATCAGTAGCACTCCTATTCTTGTGGTCATATAACAAGTTGAGAGCAAAATAAGATCATGAGGTTGGATAGTGTGGCTGCGCTAGATCCCTTTCCCCATGGAATCTACCCTTCACGTGTTTTATTTGGACAAACCAATCAGGGCTTAAAGGGGCAGTCTAGTATAAATTATTCAGATAGGATTTCCAGTTTACTTTTATCATCAAATTTGCTTTTTTCTCTTGGTATTCTTAGTTTAAACTAAACATAGGTAGGCTCATATGCTAATTTCTAAGCCTTTGATGCTGCCTCTTATCACATGCTTTTTAAATCTCTTTTCAACACAAAGGGACAGAAAGTACACATGGGCCATATAGATAACACTGTGTTCAGGCACAGGGGGTTATTTAAGATTTAGCACAAAACAATGCTAAATTTAATAAATAAAAGAGAGAAGCGCTCAACCTGGGAACGAACAATAGCATAATAGCTTGTTCTATGGCTAGTTACCACCCTAGAAGCAGCCTCTTTTTGCTCAATATGTGCCTTTCACAGAGAAGAACTTTCCTGTAGCATATCAGTCTGATCCTGACTTCACAGTACAGTCCAGCCCCGAAATACCAGGCAATCCCTCTCTGAACAAGAGAAACAGCAAAACCCCAGACGTACGTTTCGGCCTATTGTGGGCCTCGTCAGTGAGGTGCAGCCATATCCCTCTAGGCACACCGAGCAACGGGTCCACGTCTGGATTCCCGCATCACACTTAGGGAGACTTCCCTAAGTGTCATAATTTGCATAAATAAAAGAGAGAAGCGCTCAACCTGGGAACGAACAATAGCATAATAGCTTGTTCTATGGCTAGTTACCACCCTAGAAGCAGCCTCTTTTTGCTCAATATGTGCCTTTCACAGAGAAGAACTTTCCTGTAGCATATCAGTCTGATCCTGACTTCACAGTACAGTCCAGCCCCGAAATACCAGGCAATCCCTCTCTGAACAAGAGAAACAGCAAAACCCCAGACGTACGTTTCGGCCTATTGTGGGCCTCGTCAGTGAGGTGCAGCCATATCCCTCTAGGCACACCGAGCAACGGGTCCACGTCTGGATTCCCGCATCACACTTAGGGAGACTTCCCTAAGTGTCATAATTTGCATAAATAAAAGAGAGAAGCGCTCAACCTGGGAACGAACAATAGCATAATAGCTTGTTCTATGGCTAGTTACCACCCTAGAAGCAGCCTCTTTTTGCTCAATATGTGCCTTTCACAGAGAAGAACTTTCCTGTAGCATATCAGTCTGATCCTGACTTCACAGTACAGTCCAGCCCTGAAATACCAGGCAATCCCTCTCTGAACAAGAGAAACAGCAAAACCCCAGACGTACGTTTCGGCCTATTGTGGGCCTCGTCAGTGAGGTGCAGCCATATCCCTCTAGGCACACCGAGCAACGGGTCCACGTCTGGATTCCCGCATCACACTTAGGGAGACTTCCCTAAGTGTCATAATTTGCATAAATAAAAGAGAGAAGCGCTCAACCTGGGAACGAACAATAGCATAATAGCTTGTTCTATGGCTAGTTACCACCCTAGAAGCAGCCTCTTTTTGCTCAATATGTGCCTTTCACAGAGAAGAACTTTCCTGTAGCATATCAGTCTGATCCTGACTTCACAGTACAGTCCAGCCCCGAAATACCAGGCAATCCCTCTCTGAACAAGAGAAACAGCAAAACCCCAGACGTACGTTTCGGCCTATTGTGGGCCTCGTCAGTGAGGTGCAGCCATATCCCTCTAGGCACACCGAGCAACGGGTCCACGTCTGGATTCCCGCATCACACTTAGGGAGACTTCCCTAAGTGTCATAATTTGCATAAATAAAAGAGAGAAGCGCTCAACCTGGGAACGAACAATAGCATAATAGCTTGTTCTATGGCTAGTTACCACCCTAGAAGCAGCCTCTTTTTGCTCAATATGTGCCTTTCACAGAGAAGAACTTTCCTGTAGCATATCAGTCTGATCCTGACTTCACAGTACAGTCCAGCCCCGAAATACCAGGCAATCCCTCTCTGAACAAGAGAAACAGCAAAACCCCAGACGTACGTTTCGGCCTATTGTGGGCCTCGTCAGTGAGGTGCAGCCATATCCCTCTAGGCACACCGAGCAACGGGTCCACGTCTGGATTCCCGCATCACACTTAGGGAGACTTCCCTAAGTGTCATAATTTGCATAAATAAAAGAGAGAAGCGCTCAACCTGGGAACGAACAATAGCATAATAGCTTGTTCTATGGCTAGTTACCACCCTAGAAGCAGCCTCTTTTTGCTCAATATGTGCCTTTCACAGAGAAGAACTTTCCTGTAGCATATCAGTCTGATCCTGACTTCACAGTACAGTCCAGCCCCGAAATACCAGGCAATCCCTCTCTGAACAAGAGAAACAGCAAAACCCCAGACGTACGTTTCGGCCTATTGTGGGCCTCGTCAGTGAGGTGCAGCCATATCCCTCTAGGCACACCGAGCAACGGGTCCACGTCTGGATTCCCGCATCACACTTAGGGAGACTTCCCTAAGTGTCATAATTTGCATAAATAAAAGAGAGAAGCGCTCAACCTGGGAACGAACAATAGCATAATAGCTTGTTCTATGGCTAGTTACCACCCTAGAAGCAGCCTCTTTTTGCTCAATATGTGCCTTTCACAGAGAAGAACTTTCCTGTAGCATATCAGTCTGATCCTGACTTCACAGTACAGTCCAGCCCCGAAATACCAGGCAATCCCTCTCTGAACAAGAGAAACAGCAAAACCCCAGACGTACGTTTCGGCCTATTGTGGGCCTCGTCAGTGAGGTGCAGCCATATCCCTCTAGGCACACCGAGCAACGGGTCCACGTCTGGATTCCCGCATCACACTTAGGGAGACTTCCCTAAGTGTCATAATTTGCATAAATAAAAGAGAGAAGCGCTCAACCTGGGAACGAACAATAGCATAATAGCTTGTTCTATGGCTAGTTACCACCCTAGAAGCAGCCTCTTTTTGCTCAATATGTGCCTTTCACAGAGAAGAACTTTCCTGTAGCATATCAGTCTGATCCTGACTTCACAGTACAGTCCAGCCCCGAAATACCAGGCAATCCCTCTCTGAACAAGAGAAACAGCAAAACCCCAGACGTACGTTTCGGCCTATTGTGGGCCTCGTCAGTGAGGTGCAGCCATATCCCTCTAGGCACACCGAGCAACGGGTCCACGTCTGGATTCCCGCATCACACTTAGGGAGACTTCCCTAAGTGTCATAATTTGCATAAATAAAAGAGAGAAGCGCTCAACCTGGGAACGAACAATAGCATAATAGCTTGTTCTATGGCTAGTTACCACCCTAGAAGCAGCCTCTTTTTGCTCAATATGTGCCTTTCACAGAGAAGAACTTTCCTGTAGCATATCAGTCTGATCCTGACTTCACAGTACAGTCCAGCCCCGAAATACCAGGCAATCCCTCTCTGAACAAGAGAAACAGCAAAACCCCAGACGTACGTTTCGGCCTATTGTGGGCCTCGTCAGTGAGGTGCAGCCATATCCCTCTAGGCACACCGAGCAACGGGTCCACGTCTGGATTCCCGCATCACACTTAGGGAGACTTCCCTAAGTGTCATAATTTGCATAAATAAAAGAGAGAAGCGCTCAACCTGGGAACGAACAATAGCATAATAGCTTGTTCTATGGCTAGTTACCACCCTAGAAGCAGCCTCTTTTTGCTCAATATGTGCCTTTCACAGAGAAGAACTTTCCTGTAGCATATCAGTCTGATCCTGACTTCACAGTACAGTCCAGCCCCGAAATACCAGGCAATCCCTCTCTGAACAAGAGAAACAGCAAAACCCCAGACGTACGTTTCGGCCTATTGTGGGCCTCGTCAGTGAGGTACAGCCATATCCCTCTAGGCACACCGAGCAACGGGTCCACGTCTGGATTCCCGCATCACACTTAGGGAGACTTCCCTAAGTGTCATAATTTGCATAAATAAAAGAGAGAAGCGCTCAACCTGGGAACGAACAATAGCATAATAGCTTGTTCTATGGCTAGTTACCACCCTAGAAGCAGCCTCTTTTTGCTCAATATGTGCCTTTCACAGAGAAGAACTTTCCTGTAGCATATCAGTCTGATCCTGACTTCACAGTACAGTCCAGCCCCGAAATACCAGGCAATCCCTCTCTGAACAAGAGAAACAGCAAAACCCCAGACGTACGTTTCGGCCTATTGTGGGCCTCGTCAGTGAGGTGCAGCCATATCCCTCTAGGCACACCGAGCAACGGGTCCACGTCTGGATTCCCGCATCACACTTAGGGAGACTTCCCTAAGTGTCATAATTTGCATAAATAAAAGAGAGAAGCGCTCAACCTGGGAACGAACAATAGCATAATAGCTTGTTCTATGGCTAGTTACCACCCTAGAAGCAGCCTCTTTTTGCTCAATATGTGCCTTTCACAGAGAAGAACTTTCCTGTAGCATATCAGTCTGATCCTGACTTCACAGTACAGTCCAGCCCCGAAATACCAGGCAATCCCTCTCTGAACAAGAGAAACAGCAAAACCCCAGACGTACGTTTCGGCCTATTGTGGGCCTCGTCAGTGAGGTGCAGCCATATCCCTCTAGGCACACCGAGCAACGGGTCCACGTCTGGATTCCCGCATCACACTTAGGGAGACTTCCCTAAGTGTCATAATTTGCATAAATAAAAGAGAGAAGCGCTCAACCTGGGAACGAACAATAGCATAATAGCTTGTTCTATGGCTAGTTACCACCCTAGAAGCAGCCTCTTTTTGCTCAATATGTGCCTTTCACAGAGAAGAACTTTCCTGTAGCATATCAGTCTGATCCTGACTTCACAGTACAGTCCAGCCCCGAAATACCAGGCAATCCCTCTCTGAACAAGAGAAACAGCAAAACCCCAGACGTACGTTTCGGCCTATTGTGGGCCTCGTCAGTGAGGTGCAGCCATATCCCTCTAGGCACACCGAGCAACGGGTCCACGTCTGGATTCCCGCATCACACTTAGGGAGACTTCCCTAAGTGTCATAATTTGCATAAATAAAAGAGAGAAGCGCTCAACCTGGGAACGAACAATAGCATAATAGCTTGTTCTATGGCTAGTTACCACCCTAGAAGCAGCCTCTTTTTGCTCAATATGTGCCTTTCACAGAGAAGAACTTTCCTGTAGCATATCAGTCTGATCCTGACTTCACAGTACAGTCCAGCCCCGAAATACCAGGCAATCCCTCTCTGAACAAGAGAAACAGCAAAACCCCAGACGTACGTTTCGGCCTATTGTGGGCCTCGTCAGTGAGGTGCAGCCATATCCCTCTAGGCACACCGAGCAACGGGTCCACGTCTGGATTCCCGCATCACACTTAGGGAGACTTCCCTAAGTGTCATAATTTGCATAAATAAAAGAGAGAAGCGCTCAACCTGGGAACGAACAATAGCATAATAGCTTGTTCTATGGCTAGTTACCACCCTAGAAGCAGCCTCTTTTTGCTCAATATGTGCCTTTCACAGAGAAGAACTTTCCTGTAGCATATCAGTCTGATCCTGACTTCACAGTACAGTCCAGCCCCGAAATACCAGGCAATCCCTCTCTGAACAAGAGAAACAGCAAAACCCCAGACGTACGTTTCGGCCTATTGTGGGCCTCGTCAGTGAGGTACAGCCATATCCCTCTAGGCACACCGAGCAACGGGTCCACGTCTGGATTCCCGCATCACACTTAGGGAGACTTCCCTAAGTGTCATAATTTGCATAAATAAAAGAGAGAAGCGCTCAACCTGGGAACGAACAATAGCATAATAGCTTGTTCTATGGCTAGTTACCACCCTAGAAGCAGCCTCTTTTTGCTCAATATGTGCCTTTCACAGAGAAGAACTTTCCTGTAGCATATCAGTCTGATCCTGACTTCACAGTACAGTCCAGCCCCGAAATACCAGGCAATCCCTCTCTGAACAAGAGAAACAGCAAAACCCCAGACGTACGTTTCGGCCTATTGTGGGCCTCGTCAGTGAGGTGCAGCCATATCCCTCTAGGCACACCGAGCAACGGGTCCACGTCTGGATTCCCGCATCACACTTAGGGAGACTTCCCTAAGTGTCATAATTTGCATAAATAAAAGAGAGAAGCGCTCAACCTGGGAACGAACAATAGCATAATAGCTTGTTCTATGGCTAGTTACCACCCTAGAAGCAGCCTCTTTTTGCTCAATATGTGCCTTTCACAGAGAAGAACTTTCCTGTAGCATATCAGTCTGATCCTGACTTCACAGTACAGTCCAGCCCCGAAATACCAGGCAATCCCTCTCTGAACAAGAGAAACAGCAAAACCCCAGACGTACGTTTCGGCCTATTGTGGGCCTCGTCAGTGAGGTGCAGCCATATCCCTCTAGGCACACCGAGCAACGGGTCCACGTCTGGATTCCCGCATCACACTTAGGGAGACTTCCCTAAGTGTCATAATTTGCATAAATAAAAGAGAGAAGGCTCAACCTGGGAACGAACAATAGCATAATAGCTTGTTCTATGGCTAGTTACCACCCTAGAAGCAGCCTCTTTTTGCTCAATATGTGCCTTTCACAGAGAAGAACTTTCCTGTAGCATATCAGTCTGATCCTGACTTCACAGTACAGTCCAGCCCCGAAATACCAGGCAATCCCTCTCTGAACAAGAGAAACAGCAAAACCCCAGACGTACGTTTCGGCCTATTGTGGGCCTCGTCAGTGAGGTGCAGCCATATCCCTCTAGGCACACCGAGCAACGGGTCCACGTCTGGATTCCCGCATCACACTTAGGGAGACTTCCCTAAGTGTCATAATTTGCATAAATAAAAGAGAGAAGCGCTCAACCTGGGAACGAACAATAGCATAATAGCTTGTTCTATGGCTAGTTACCACCCTAGAAGCAGCCTCTTTTTGCTCAATATGTGCCTTTCACAGAGAAGAACTTTCCTGTAGCATATCAGTCTGATCCTGACTTCACAGTACAGTCCAGCCCCGAAATACCAGGCAATCCCTCTCTGAACAAGAGAAACAGCAAAACCCCAGACGTACGTTTCGGCCTATTGTGGGCCTCGTCAGTGAGGTGCAGCCATATCCCTCTAGGCACACCGAGCAACGGGTCCACGTCTGGATTCCCGCATCACACTTAGGGAGACTTCCCTAAGTGTCATAATTTGCATAAATAAAAGAGAGAAGCGCTCAACCTGGGAACGAACAATAGCATAATAGCTTGTTCTATGGCTAGTTACCACCCTAGAAGCAGCCTCTTTTTGCTCAATATGTGCCTTTCACAGAGAAGAACTTTCCTGTAGCATATCAGTCTGATCCTGACTTCACAGTACAGTCCAGCCCCGAAATACCAGGCAATCCCTCTCTGAACAAGAGAAACAGCAAAACCCCAGACGTACGTTTCGGCCTATTGTGGGCCTCGTCAGTGAGGTGCAGCCATATCCCTCTAGGCACACCGAGCAACGGGTCCACGTCTGGATTCCCGCATCACACTTAGGGAGACTTCCCTAAGTGTCATAATTTGCATAAATAAAAGAGAGAAGCGCTCAACCTGGGAACGAACAATAGCATAATAGCTTGTTCTATGGCTAGTTACCACCCTAGAAGCAGCCTCTTTTTGCTCAATATGTGCCTTTCACAGAGAAGAACTTTCCTGTAGCATATCAGTCTGATCCTGACTTCACAGTACAGTCCAGCCCCGAAATACCAGGCAATCCCTCTCTGAACAAGAGAAACAGCAAAACCCCAGACGTACGTTTCGGCCTATTGTGGGCCTCGTCAGTGAGGTGCAGCCATATCCCTCTAGGCACACCGAGCAACGGGTCCACGTCTGGATTCCCGCATCACACTTAGGGAGACTTCCCTAAGTGTCATAATTTGCATAAATAAAAGAGAGAAGCGCTCAACCTGGGAACGAACAATAGCATAATAGCTTGTTCTATGGCTAGTTACCACCCTAGAAGCAGCCTCTTTTTGCTCAATATGTGCCTTTCACAGAGAAGAACTTTCCTGTAGCATATCAGTCTGATCCTGACTTCACAGTACAGTCCAGCCCCGAAATACCAGGCAATCCCTCTCTGAACAAGAGAAACAGCAAAACCCCAGACGTACGTTTCGGCCTATTGTGGGCCTCGTCAGTGAGGTGCAGCCATATCCCTCTAGGCACACCGAGCAACGGGTCCACGTCTGGATTCCCGCATCACACTTAGGGAGACTTCCCTAAGTGTCATAATTTGCATAAATAAAAGAGAGAAGCGCTCAACCTGGGAACGAACAATAGCATAATAGCTTGTTCTATGGCTAGTTACCACCCTAGAAGCAGCCTCTTTTTGCTCAATATGTGCCTTTCACAGAGAAGAACTTTCCTGTAGCATATCAGTCTGATCCTGACTTCACAGTACAGTCCAGCCCCGAAATACCAGGCAATCCCTCTCTGAACAAGAGAAACAGCAAAACCCCAGACGTACGTTTCGGCCTATTGTGGGCCTCGTCAGTGAGGTGCAGCCATATCCCTCTAGGCACACCGAGCAACGGGTCCACGTCTGGATTCCCGCATCACACTTAGGGAGACTTCCCTAAGTGTCATAATTTGCATAAATAAAAGAGAGAAGCGCTCAACCTGGGAACGAACAATAGCATAATAGCTTGTTCTATGGCTAGTTACCACCCTAGAAGCAGCCTCTTTTTGCTCAATATGTGCCTTTCACAGAGAAGAACTTTCCTGTAGCATATCAGTCTGATCCTGACTTCACAGTACAGTCCAGCCCCGAAATACCAGGCAATCACTCTCTGAACAAGAGAAACAGCAAAACCCCAGACGTACGTTTCGGCCTATTGTGGGCCTCGTCAGTGAGGTGCAGCCATATCCCTCTAGGCACACCGAGCAACGGGTCCACGTCTGGATTCCCGCATCACACTTAGGGAGACTTCCCTAAGTGTCAAAATTTGCATAAATAAAAGAGAGAAGCGCTCAACCTGGGAACGAACAATAGCATAATAGCTTGTTCTATGGCTAGTTACCACCCTAGAAGCAGCCTCTTTTTGCTCAATATGTGCCTTTCACAGAGAAGAACTTTCCTGTAGCATATCAGTCTGATCCTGACTTCACTTTACTTGGCAGGATCAGACTGATATACTTCAGGAAAGTTTTCTTCTGTGAAAAGCACACTGGTCTAAAAGAGGCTGCTTCCGGGTGGTAAATCGCCATAGAACAAGCCACTGAGCTGTTGTTCGTTCCTGGTAGAGCGCTTCTCACTTTGTACGCAAATTATTATGACCCTGGGGAAGTCTCCCTATGGGTGATGGGGGAAACCAGACGTGGACTCCTTGCCCAGTGTGCTTAGAGGAATGTGGCTGCACCTCACTGACGAGGCCCATAGGAGGCCGAAACGATCGTCTGGGGTTGTCATGTTCCTTGTTCAGAGGAGAATTGCCTGGTATTTCGGGGCTGGACTGACTTTACTTGGCAGGATCAGACTGATATACTTCAGGAAAGTTTTCTTCTGTGAAAAGCACACTGGTCTAAAAGAGGCTGCTTCCGGGTGGTAAATCGCCATAGAACAAGCCACTGAGCTGTTGTTCGTTCCTGGTAGAGCGCTTCTCACTTTGTATGCAAATTATTATGACCCTGGGGAAGTCTCCCTATGGGTTATGGGGGAAACCAGACGTGGACTCCTTGCCCAGTGTGCTTAGAGGAATGTGTTTGCACCTCACTGACGAGGCCCATAGGAGGCCGAAACGATCGTCTGGGGTTGTCATGTTCCTTGTTCAGAGGAGAATTGCCTGGTATTTCGGGGCTGGACTGACTTTACTTGGCAGGATCAGACTGATATACTTCAGGAAAGTTTTCTTCTGTGAAAAGCACACTGGTCTAAAAGAGGCTGCTTCCGGGTGGTAAATCGCCATAGAACAAGCCACTGAGCTGTTGTTCGTTCCTGGTAGAGCGCTTCTCACTTTGTATGCAAATTATTATGACCCTGGGGAAGTCTCCCTATGGGTGATGGGGGAAACCAGACGTGGACTCCTTGCCCAGTGTGCTTAGAGGAATGTGGCTGCACCTCACTGACGAGGCTAATAGGAGGCCGAAACGATCGTCTGGGGTTGTCATGTTCCTTGTTCAGAGGAGAATTGCCTGGTATTTCGGGGCTGGACTGACTTTACTTGGCAGGATCAGACTGATATACTTCAGGAAAGTTTTCTTCTGTGAAAAGCACACTGGTCTAAAAGAGGCTGCTTCCGGGTGGTAAATCGCCATAGAACAAGCCACTGAGCTGTTGTTCGTTCCTGGTAGAGCGCTTCTCACTTTGTATGCAAATTATTATGACCCTGGGGAAGTCTCCCTATGGGTGATGGGGGAAACCAGACGTGGACTCCTTGCCCAGTGTGCTTAGAGGAATGTGGCTGCACCTCACTGACGAGGCCCATAGGAGGCCGAAACGATCGTCTGGGGTTGTCATGTTCCTTGTTCAGAGGAGAATTGCCTGGTATTTCGGGGCTGGACTGACTTTACTTGGCAGGATCAGACTGATATACTTCAGGAAAGTTTTCTTCTGTGAAAAGCACACTGGTCTAAGAGAGGCTGCTTCCGGGTGGTAAATCGCCATAGAACAAGCCACTGAGCTGTTGTTCGTTCCTGGTAGAGCGCTTCTCACTTTGTACGCAAATTATTATGACCCTGGGGAAGTCTCCCTATGGGTGATGGGGGAAACCAGACGTGGACTCCTTGCCCAGTGTGCTTAGAGGAATGTGGCTGCACCTCACTGACGAGGCCCATAGGAGGCCGAAACGATCGTCTGGGGTTGTCATGTTCCTTGTTCAGAGGAGAATTGCCTGGTATTTCGGGGCTGGACTGACTTTACTTGGCAGGATCAGACTGATATACTTCAGGAAAGTTTTCTTCTGTGAAAAGCACACTGGTCTAAAAGAGGCTGCTTCCGGGTGGTAAATCGCCATAGAACAAGCCACTGAGCTGTTGTTCGTTCCTGGTAGAGCGCTTCTCACTTTGTATGCAAATTATTATGACCCTGGGGAAGTCTCCCTATGGGTGATGGGGGAAACCAGACGTGGACTCCTTGCCCAGTGTGCTTAGAGGAATGTGGCTGCACCTCACTGACGAGGCCCATAGGAGGCCGAAACGATCGTCTGGGGTTGTCATGTTCCTTGTTCAGAGGAGAATTGCCTGGTATTTCGGGGCTGGACTGACTTTACTTGGCAGGATCAGACTGATATACTTCAGGAAAGTTTTCTTCTGTGAAAAGCACACTGGTCTAAAAGAGGCTGCTTCCGGGTGGTAAATCGCCATAGAACCAGCCACTGAGCTGTTGTTCGTTCCTGGTAGAGCGCTTCTCACTTTGTATGCAAATTATTATGACCCTGGGGAAGTCTCCCTATGGGTGATGGGGGAAACCAGACGTGGACTCCTTGCCCAGTGTGCTTAGAGGAATGTGGCTGCACCTCACTGACGAGGCCCATAGGAGGCCGAAACGATCGTCTGGGGTTGTCATGTTCCTTGTTCAGAGGAGAATTGCCTGGTATTTCGGGGCTGGACTGACTTTACTTGGCAGGATCAGACTGATATACTTCAGGAAAGTTTTCTTCTGTGAAAAGCACACTGGTCTAAAAGAGGCTGCTTCCGGGTGGTAAATCGCCATAGAACAAGCCACTGAGCTGTTGTTCGTTCCTGGTAGAGCGCTTCTCACTTTGTATGCAAATTATTATGACCCTGGGGAAGTCTCCCTATGGGTGATGGGGGAAACCAGACGTGGACTCCTTGCCCAGTGTGCTTAGAGGAATGTGGCTGCACCTCACTGACGAGGCCCATAGGAGGCCGAAACGATCGTCTGGGGTTGTCATGTTCCTTGTTCAGAGGAGAATTGCCTGGTATTTCGGGGCTGGACTGACTTTACTTGGCAGGATCAGACTGATATACTTCAGGAAAGTTTTCTTCTGTGAAAAGCACACTGGTCTAAAAGAGGCTGCTTCCGGGTGGTAAATCGCCATAGAACAAGCCACTGAGCTGTTGTTCGTTCCTGGTAGAGCGCTTCTCACTTTGTATGCAAATTATTATGACCCTGGGGAAGTCTCCCTATGGGTGATGGGGGAAACCAGACGTGGACTCCTTGCCCAGTGTGCTTAGAGGAATGTGGCTGCACCTCACTGACGAGGCCCATAGGAGGCCGAAACGATCGTCTGGGGTTGTCATGTTCCTTGTTCAGAGGAGAATTGCCTGGTATTTCGGGGCTGGACTGACTTTACTTGGCAGGATCAGACTGATATACTTCAGGAAAGTTTTCTTCTGTGAAAAGCACACTGGTCTAAAAGATTCTGCTTCCGGGTGGTAAATCGCCATAGAACAAGCCACTGAGCTGTTGTTCGTTCCTGGTAGAGCGCTTCTCACTTTGTATGCAAATTATTATGACCCTGGGGAAGTCTCCCTATGGGTGATGGGGGAAACCAGACGTGGACTCCTTGCCCAGTGTGCTTAGAGGAATGTGGCTGCACCTCACTGACGAGGCCCATAGGAGGCCGAAACGATCGTCTGGGGTTGTCATGTTCCTTGTTCAGAGGAGAATTGCCTGGTATTTCGGGGCTGGACTGACTTTACTTGGCAGGATCAGACTGATATACTTCAGGAAAGTTTTCTTCTGTGAAAAGCACACTGGTCTAAAAGAGGCTGCTTCCGGGTGGTAAATCGCCATAGAACAAGCCACTGAGCTGTTGTTCGTTCCTGGTAGAGCGCTTCTCACTTTGTATGCAAATTATTATGACCCTGGGGAAGTCTCCCTATGGGTGATGGGGGAAACCAGACGTGGACTCCTTGCCCAGTGTGCTTAGAGGAATGTGGCTGCACCTCACTGACGAGGCCCATAGGAGGCCGAAACGATCGTCTGGGGTTGTCATGTTCCTTGTTCAGAGGAGAATTGCCTGGTATTTCGGGGCTGGACTGACTTTACTTGGCAGGATCAGACTGATATACTTCAGGAAAGTTTTCTTCTGTGAAAAGCACACTGGTCTAAAAGAGGCTGCTTCCGGGTGGTAAATCGCCATAGAACAAGCCACTGAGCTGTTGTTCGTTCCTGGTAGAGCGCTTCTCACTTTGTATGCAAATTATTATGACCCTGGGGAAGTCTCCCTATGGGTGATGGGGGAAACCAGACGTGGACTCCTTGCCCAGTGTGCTTAGAGGAATGTGGCTGCACCTCACTGACGAGGCCCATAGGAGGCCGAAACGATCGTCTGGGGTTGTCATGTTCCTTGTTCAGAGGAGAATTGCCTGGTATTTCGGGGCTGGACTGACTTTACTTGGCAGGATCAGACTGATATACTTCAGGAAAGTTTTCTTCTGTGAAAAGCACACTGGTCTAAAAGAGGCTGCTTCCGGGTGGTAAATCGCCATAGAACAAGCCACTGAGCTGTTGTTCGTTCCTGGTAGAGCGCTTCTCACTTTGTATGCAAATTATTATGACCCTGGGGAAGTCTCCCTATGGGTGATGGGGGAAACCAGACGTGGACTCCTTGCCCAGTGTGCTTAGAGGAATGTGGCTGCACCTCACTGACGAGGCCCATAGGAGGCCGAAACGATCGTCTGGGGTTGTCATGTTCCTTGTTCAGAGGAGAATTGCCTGGTATTTCGGGGCTGGACTGACTTTACTTGGCAGGATCAGACTGATATACTTCAGGAAAGTTTTCTTCTGTGAAAAGCACACTGGTCTAAAAGAGGCTGCTTCCGGGTGGTAAATCGCCATAGAACAAGCCACTGAGCTGTTGTTCGTTCCTGGTAGAGCGCTTCTCACTTTGTACGCAATGCTAAATTTAAGACAATAAAAAATGATCAGTCACAGTCATGTGATCAGCGGGCTGGAAGAAGGTTCCTAGATACAAGGTAATCACAGAGGTAAAACGTATATTAAAGGGTCAGTAAACCTTAAAAATAATGTTATATAATTCTGCACATAGTGCAGAATTATATAACATTACATTAGCCAAACTTTGTAAATCATAATATTCCCTTTTTATTTTGTAAAAATACCGCTGTTTTACAGACCCGCTCTCTGTACTCTGCTGAGCGGGTCTGTTGTTTTTACTGAGCGCATCAGGCTAGCTGTATAGTCACAGCCCGGCCCGACCACGCCATTAGACACAGTGCAGCTCGCTCCTGCTCTGTCTGACAGCGGGAGCGAGCTGCACTGTGTCTAATGGCGCGGTCGGGCCGGGCTGTGACTTTACAGCTGGCCCGATGCGCTCAGTAAAAACAACAGACCCGCTCAGCAGAGTACAGAGAGCGGGTCTGTAAAACAGCGGTATTTTTACAAAATAAAAAGGGAATATTATGATTTACAAAGTTTAGCTAATGTAATGTTATATAATTCTGCACTATGTGCAGAATTATATAACATTATTTTTAAGGTTTACTGTCCCTTTAATATAACCGTGTTGGTTATGCAAAACTGGGGAATGGGTAATAAAGGGATTATCTATCTTTTAAAACAATAACAATTCTATGGTAGACTGTCCCTTTAAGTCTGCAACTGACAAGGCTAGCCATGGCCATTGTGCTAAATATGTGAATAAATCACTAGAGGGCGCTGGTGTACATAATGTACGTGAAATATCCGTACATGTGTAACCTGTATAAGAAATGTATTTTTAACACTCCACATAGTACAATAATATCTAAATGAATAGTGGGACCTCATTAAACAAAATACCAAAATATAATCAATGTCCACTTTATTTCTATTTTAAAGTTCACAGTATTGATAGATAGGTGTAGTTTCTCCAATATAATGATAGCAGCACACAAAATTTCAGGCAGCACTCTCCCCTCTTCAACCTCAAAAGTGGCAGATCTGCAGAAATTCAAACAAAAAGAGGCGCCCAATGTGTGTATCTGAAGCAGTATTTCCAAATCATACAGCCGTACTCTATGCACAGGGTACTCACAATTTTGCAGAGCATACCAATGTGCTTGTAGAAGTGGGCTGGTAATTAGAGCTGACCAGCTGGCTCTCTCCGGTATTCAATCTCCCCACTCCGACGGTATGGTAGTGACAAGCTCACTCCTTAAGGATATGCAGGCAACGATGTGATAAAACAAAGTCTTTTATTGTAAAAACACTGCAGACAAATGCTGTCAATAAATGTGATCCTTAAAAGCAAGCAAATAGCAATATTTGTGTTGATTTTGCTACGCGTTTCTCGGCTCTCCTGGCCGTTTCATCAGGCATAATTGTACAAACATTCAAACCAGCTTATATTGCCGCTCACTACCATACCTCTAAACACTCCACCCCCTTTCTTCGGGGTGTGTAATTTTAGACCTATCACAGGCCGATATTCCTAAGGTATGTATGATCAATTCTCAATTGTTAACCTGGCCCTATTGGCTGTGTGCTTACTAGTGCTTTGTAATATAACCAGTTAAATTGTAGATATATCCTTATCATTTACACTGAGTTATACTAGTGCAGATATAGACCCAAGTACCAAGTATCGCTTTGTAAAAATATGTTAGATCCAGATTTGCAACCACACTAATACTTTGTGCCATGGCCATTGTGTTAGTTTAAACTGAATTGTTCTACAGTTCTTATCTTTTTTACATCCATGTGCAACGCTGATTTTCATCTTTTTTCACTGCTTCCAATAAAACACTATTGTAAGACATATCCCAGTGAGTGACCCACACAAAATATATATATTGTGGGGGGTTTTCAGCTGGGTCAGCAGATTCAGAATATATAATTATTATATGTATGTTTCAGTGCAGATGAGAAGGCTGCAACAAGCAATTAAAATGTATTTATATTTTTGTTATAATTTAAGTAACAAAATATTGGAAATAGTCAGGTGACCACGGCTACTGTAATCACCTTACTAAATTATTATCAATGGCATTTAAAGTTGCATGGCTTTTGTGGCTTGTAATCAAAACTAGCTCCCTTACCAGCTTTAGTGGCTCTGTCCCTTTGTGATGCCACCACGTGTTTATGGCAACGTCACTGCACTTCTACTGAGGGCTTGGGAGTGCCATTTACTAGGCAACCAAAGATTCTCAGTCTGTAGTGCAGCAGATTGCCAAAACAACTTATGATTGGAAATCCTCCATCATGATAAGGGGTTAAGGAAAGCATATACCAGGCGTACCTCTGAGATATTACGGGTTCAGTTGCAGACCACTGCAATAAAGCGAATATAGCAATAAAGTGAGTCACACTATTTTTGTTTCCCAGTGTATATACAAGCTATAATTACACTATACTGTAGTTTATTAGATAATAGAAGTAATGTAGAAAGTTGTTTAAAATTGTATTCTCTATCTGAATCAGGAAAGAAAAAAATTGGGTTTCATGTCCCTTTAAGTGTGCAATTTCTTTACGTCTAACCCCCAATTTACATAACTTAATTAACCCCTTAGTGACCAGACCATTTTTCAATTTTCTTACCATTAAGGACCAGGGCTATTTTTACATTTCTGCGGTGTTTGTGTTTAGCTGTAATTTTCCTCTTACTCATTTACTGTACCCACACGTATTATACTGTTTGTCTAGCCATTAAATGGACTTTCTAAAGATACCCTTATTGTCATCATATAATTTACAATAAAAAAAAAAGATAAAATATGATGAAAAAATAGAAAAAAAAACACTTTTTCTTACTTTGACCCTCAAAATCTGTTACATATCTACAACCATTAAAAAACACCCATGCGGGGGGCGGAGCCAGCAGCCAAGCAGAAAAGACGTGTTTTAGAGAGCTCCTGCAAAGATTTACCTAAAATAATGGCAAATTGCGATTTATTCATTGTAATTTGCCTCAACTCTAATAGTGTGTAAGCAGGACTGATCTTGCAGTGTTTGTGAACTGCCTTACTCTTTGATCGAGTCAGATATTCATCCTAATCTCCTCCGCTAATTGATAAATGCCTAGGCCGCTGTGGCCTATAACAGGTGTGGTGTCAGATATGGAGGGAGACACCGCAGATATATATGAGGCACTGTGGAACCTTAATCTACAACTGGATGCTGGATATGAGACATTATCAGCCTGCTTGAGGTACACGGTGGATCAACAGATGTCCCTGTCGCAGGGCAGTAGGGATAATAAAAAGCTACCAACTCACAGCAAGCAACACCCTTCACGCGAGGAACAGATAAGAGAGGCGACGGAAGAAGTTATGCCTAGAATCACCGGTATTATGGTGAGACCGACTCTGTTGTGTAGTGGCCATGTTACGAAAGCGGAGGGAACACTTTGCGCTAAAAACAGAACTCCTGCGCCGACACAGCAATCAGGAGATCTATATGCCCAAGGAGAGTTCAAGCACCTACAAGATGGCGCCATTCCTTTTGCATCCTCTGACACGGAGTCTATAGTGCTGTGTGCGGGGTCTCTCTTGGCTCTGCACCCTGTGGAGAAGAGCAAAAAGCCTGCGGTTAGTGCCACAGATATCAAGGAGGATACACTCTGCAACGCTGATTACCCGACACGCTTCTGTAAGAATCCTGCATACACTGACATGGGACATAATGCATTTACTAAGCCGGGCTGGCTTTCTGAGGTGAAGGTCCTCACACAGGCTCATTCATTGTGTGTATTGCTTTCCCATACTGATATAGCTGATCTGGGCTCTCCAAATAATTCTCAACTCTCCTTTTGTCTGAGGGTAATGGTCTCAGACTCTGTTTTTTCACATGCCCCGTTAAACTATGCATCCCAGCAAGCCCAGCTGGAATATAGCCCAGCAAAAATCACAGCGTTGTGGCCCACTAAAGGGAAATTGGCTGTTTACAGAGGTGACTTGATCAATCTGATTTCCCACAACTATCAATACCATTCACAAAGTTATCTGGATCTGTTTGGCTACCCTACTTCTAACAGTCTCTATATGAGAGAAGGCATCGGTTGAGATATTTGAACTCGCAGGACTGATTTAAGGGCTCAGATAGCTGATAGTGTGACTACCCACATGTCGTAGGATAAGATTTGAACTGCTTAGAGTATTACTAACACCTGCTTTTCTTATAATAGGACGCTAAGATAGAGATAAATGGAGTTAAAAGTTTAATATAACTGGTTTGCTATCACACTCTCCTGGGGGGATTAGCTTACTTTCACTAGAGTGCAAGATGATGTGAACTGATCTGATTAGCAGAAGCTATGCCCTTCTATAATGTTCTTATATTGTACTCCTTTTCCCATATTATTTTTATAAGAATTATTTTAACATATCTGCAAGTGTTTTTTCCTTTTTTGATATGTATTTATGCACAGTTATACTCTCTCTCTATTTGATAAATACAAGAAAATATATACGCATGAAAGCTCTGTAAGTCATAAAAAATATTACAGTACACCATACCTGCTACCATATACAGTGCAAAAGCCTGATTTAACACATCTCACACTTAGACCAGCCCATAGCTATGGCCGAGCTAGGAGGTGAAATGTTAATTTTGGTTACTTTATTGTGCTTTTTCTTTCTGTATTCAAAGTTATGATATATCCTGAAGAATGCCTTACACGACTGCTCTTCTATAACCTAAAATACCAAATACCCTTTTATCCTATGGACTGGATATTGTTTTACTATAAATTTTGCTATAGAGATTAGCATGCAGTCAATAGGAGAATCTAACTGTCTATAACCCAGGCATCTAGGTCTGCTGATACTTACTACTTGTTTAAAGTACAAAGTCTAACCCAGTGCCACTTGTTTATACGCACAGAAGTCTAATTAGACTCCATAATAGCACATGGGTAGAGATTATTATACCAAATGTATGCAGCAAGTAGCGTTACAGGACTGTTTTAACGAATTCACTAATGCATTTATTTGGTTACTTTTGAGCCCCTGTACCTTCACTTCTCAGCAATTTTCGACCAATTATGTCCTATTTCTTAGGTCCCAATGCTAACTGGTACAAACGTTATATTATATGCCTCTTATTAGACATAGACAGCTTTGTCTGTAATTTACATCTTTAAATTATTTAGCTTGAGTTTTTGTCCTTTTGTATAGGATAATATTTTTTTTTTTTTTTTTTTTCTTACATTATAATTTATTAGGTATACCTCTCTCTGTTTGTTTACATCAGATAGCACACGATTAATAGTAGGTTTCCTCTACTGATAAATGACACTGATATTTACCATACCCACTAAATGACATTGGTTACAATAGGTATAGATAATTGACAATATTTTGAGTACATATTGCTCAATATCATTTTGACAATTATATCATATGCTCGTAGCTATAGTAAAGTTATTTATGCTGCCTAATATTCTTCTCTAGAGATGTAGTGTTTATATCATTCTCAGAAAAGGTGGCTCTGATTTGTATATATTCCCCTGAGCTGTCCATTCTTTCGTATAGCCATTTGGCACTTTGCCTCACAAAAGCTATCAGATTTGTGTTGAGATTTCGGATGTCTAAAATAAGTCAGACAGCAATATTTAAACACTAGATATGAATCTTGAAAGTCACATTCCTGTCAGTTTTATGCCTCAGGCCCAAATCCCAATTAGCTCCCACATGGCAACAGAGTCATAATATTTAAATATGTACGGTATACTCAGGTAAACTACCTACAGAAACTAATTTAGATAGATTACTGTTAGTCATGTATCTTTATGTGTAGAATCACTTGTTTTAACGCATAGTATGTTCTATTAGTTCAACGGATACCATATGGTTTCCAGAGAGGTTCCTTATTGCAAAATCTGAACTAGAGTTATAGGAACTATATTTCTGATACCTCCGCCCCCCCCCTTCTTTTCCCCTTTCTTCCATGCTCCGAGCGGTGCTTACCCGCTGACTTTTTACCTATTCCCCCCCAGCTATCATTAAGCCCAAAAGCGGCTATTCTCCAGACTAACATATCGATTCTTTTATTACACTTAAAAGGGTCCATGAGTGGCCTTCTAATTAGTCTGACAAATTAAGATTGAAAAATTATAAAATAGAGGTTGATTAGCCTCGCTCTCCTATATTTGTACGCTGTATTACAAATGTTCTTGTTCTATATATGTTGACATGTTTACTATTGACAATATGAGGCGATGTTTGTTTTCTTTTCTTTTGTATGTATTATAAAACCTCAATAAAAAAAAATTATTAAAAAAAAAAAAACACCCATGCTAAATAGTTTTAAAATTTTGTCCTGAGTTTAGAAATACCCAATGTTTACATGTTCTTTGCTTTTTTGCAAGTTATAGGGCAATAAATACAAGTAGCACTTTGCTTTAAAAACATTTTTTTTTTCTCAAAATTAGCGATAGTTACATTGGAACACTGATATCTGTCAGAAATCCCTGAATAACCCTTCACATGTTTACCCCCCGCCCCGTCATGCTGTAGTAACAAGGTCTGTAATTTGCTGGTTCCACAAACATACACACACACATACATGCATAAATACACACACAGTCACATACATTCATACACACACACACACACACACACATAAACACCAATGGGTAAAACAGAAACACTAACCCCTGGAGTCAGAGACACTAGTGAAGCATCATGTCACACTCACTTGATATCAGTGCAGGCAAAAAATTTTAAGCTGGGCCCCCACCCTTGGGGGCCCAGTCGCAATTGGGTGCTCTGCACCCCCTGAAGTTTCGCCCCTGGCTGCTGTGAACCACACTTGTATAATGCCCAGCAGTGAAGGGGTTAATTAGGTAGCTTGTAGGGTTACTTTTAGCTTTAGTGTAGTGTAGTAGACAACAGAAAATATAGATAATCAGCTAGTACACTAGTGGCAGATAGCGTCACTGCAGTACTTATTAGAGGCGCCTAGGGGTGGGTATAACACACTTGGAGATATGGTAAAGAGATAATCAGCTAATGAGACAAATATTATAATGTAGTATCAATATATAAAAATATAAGGGTATACAGACTAATAGTCCAATAGATGGAAGGTGATGATAGGACATTCCTTGATTGCAGTGACGAATAGTCCCAGATGATGTGTGTTCAAAGCGACAGGCCGCTCCTCTAGGGTGTCATGCCGTGACACAGTTCAAGGGAATCTTAACAAATCAGAATAGAGGGCGCCACATAGTGAAGATCATAAAGTTACTTTCAAACAGGTGCAAGAATGGTAGTAGAATCCTACTCACAAGATGTAAAGCACAGATGTGCAATTCCAACAGTCCGGAACTGCCCATCGTCCGGTAGACCAATAGATGATGTCACAAAGGGGATCCTCGTCTCGCCAGGGAGAGTCCAGGGATACCACGGAAGGGAGTCTGTACAGCGATGGTCAGTCCCAAAGATCCAGAGGCCTGAATGGGGAGTCCACAACTCCAAATGGTAGAAAAGTCCCAGAATAGGGAGAATAATAGGTCGGCAGCAAATGGAGGATTATAAGAACTTCAAATATTTATTAAAATGATAAAAACAACAGCAACGCGTTTCTCAGTGTAACACATATATGGTGGAAACGGTAATCGTTACAACTCAAATGCCAAGATCTTTGCCGATTCTTAACACTGAGTGAGTGATATCCATAGAACAAAAAGGAGGGGGGGGGTGTATGTGCCAGCCAATAAACATGCAATGTAAGCATTAGTATTGGGAACGGCAACCAAAAGCTGCCGTTCCAGATCGTGCTGAGGGATATAGTAATAATCGAAAATTACTAAATGATAACATGTGCTATAATGTGTTTAATGAGAAATTAAATATAATATATATGAATGTACATATATGGTATGTACCTATAATGTGCAAAGAAGAGAATAAGATAATCGATATATGACCTATCAGTGTAATGTGGTGGTGACTAGTTATGTTGATGATAGTTAGTAACCTATCCATGGAGGAATAGGGACAATAAGTGCAACCTATAAATATAAATGGGGACCAGAGGTTACTACTATGGGGCAATAATGGCGGATCAGGGACTATAATCAGAATTTATATATTGGCGGAATCAGTCAATTTGTATATTGACAGAAGTACAATACATAATACCAGGGAAAAAGAGGGGTAGTGGGAGCAAGCAGATGTGCATGAGAAGTGTAAGGGGAAGGGGTGTCACGACTTATATCGCAAATGTTGATATGCAGAATTTGGTGATGGGGGTGTGTGTGTGAGGTGTGTGACCAGTAGGGGTAAAGAATGACTATGTTGTATACCAGACATATTTCTGATAAGAGGTAATATCATAATGGCGATGGAATATAAAGGAACTCAATAGGGATATAATGTGAGAAAGGGAACCATAAATGGTGCATAATGGCTACAAAATGGATATATTGTATACCAGACATATTTCTGATAAGAAATTATATAAAAAAGGCGATAAGATAAGAGAGAACTCATATAGGGATATAAAGTGAAAAAGGGAACCATAAAAGGTGCATACTGGCTAAATCCTGTACCTGGGCAATAGTGTGATATGTAATAACATCATATAAAATAGGGGATAAAATTAGGGAGACTCGAATGGGAGTATATGAAAGGAGTGGGAACCGTAGGTGAGGCTAGGGATGTGATATCAAGGAGAGTTAAGGGAAAGCTCAGGTTAAAGGATAATCAATATTGAGATATATAGTGGGAGTGGAAACCAAGGATAATGCTTGGGATATGATGTCAGGATGGGGGATAGTGTGACGTACAATATGTACTGAGGCAAAGGAGTGATGGCAAAGTGGGTGTGGGGGATAATCAAATAAGACAGGGATATAATAAGATGGGGGTCTAACAACCATTATATAAAAATAATAGGATATCAAAAATTCAGAAAGCTGCTGGATCCATATTAAGGTTGAGACCAGAGGGAAACAGGGTCCTCAATTTGTAGATCCAATATGTTTCCCTCTGTCTCAACCTATTGAATCTATTGTACAGGTGGGAGTGTGGGATAATTTCAAGGGGACAAATGTTGAATGTATTGGTGGTTCTGTTATGTGTGTTGTTACAATGGGAACACTATGGTTAGGAAATGTATTTTTAATATTTCTTAGATGTTCGTTCCATCAATTCCTAATAAGCCTACATGTGCGACCAACATATTGGATCCCACAAAGATTGCAGGTTAATAGATATATTACATAAATTGATGTACAAGTCAAGGATTGATGGATATTGTATGACCTTTTAGTAATATTAGATGAAAAGGTTTTGCACCCAGGCTTAATATATTTACACATGTTGGATTTTTTAAGGAGGCACTTCCCTATGCCATTCTTTTTAGATAATATGTTTGGGTTGGTTCTTTGGTTAAATTTGTGAACTACAACCTTACTAGGTGCTAAAACTTTTTTTAATGCCGGAGCTCGTTTAAAAACACATTTGGGTTCGGGATCTACAAGCTTTCCCAAAATTAGGTCTTTTTAAACCAAATTCCAATGTTTCTTAATGATATGTTTAATCTTGGTATGATTAACATTAAATTGGGTAATGAAAGTTGAGTTGCTTTGGTCTGTTGTCTTCGTATTGTTATCTGTATTGGAACTATGTGGGAAATATGAATCTCTATTGTCAGATCTGGCACGTCCATATCCAGTGTCAATTATTTGTTTGGGATAACCTTTTTCTTCAAATCTAGCTTTAAGAATGAGACTTTGTTGTTCATAGTCTTCAATATGACTGCAATTCCTACGTATTCTCTTAAACTGTCCTTATGGGATATTTTTGAGCCATGAACTGTAATGATTACTATGGTAGTTTAAATAACTATTGCAGTCAACAGTTTTAAAATGTGTGGTGGTGGTGATTCTGTTGTCATTGGAAAAAGTCAGGCATACGTCTAAAAATACTATTGATTTCCATTCAATAGTACTTGAGAAAGTTAAACCCATCTGATTGGAATTAAGATGTTGCACAAAAGATTCGGCAGAAATGACATCACCTTTCCATAGAAATAAATGATCATCTATGTATCTGCCATAGATGACCAGGTTCGCTCCATGTGTAGATCTGTAAATGTAGTTATCTTCGAATATGCCCATAAAAAGATTGGCAAAACTCGGAGCGAACCTGGTCCCCATGGCAGTACCTAGTATCTGTAAATAATATTCGTCTTGGTAGACAAAATAATTGTGTTTTAATATAAAAGAAATTAATTGTAAGATAAATTCCTTCTGAAGTGTGGGAATGTACTGATCATCTAACAAGAATTTGGAAACTGCTTGAATCCCCAAATTATGTTGTATGTTGGAATATAAGGCATGTACATCACATGAGATCCAAATCAAATTCTCACAGGGTCTGATCTGTTCCAATTTTTTAATTAGATCAGGAGAATCTTTGATATATGAATCTAATGTGATGACATACCATTGAAGGTACCAGTCAACGTATGCAGATACATTGTCTGTTAGACTCCCAATCCCAGCTATGATAGGTCTTCCGGGGGGAATTGGGTATTTTTATGCACCTTCGGCAAGTGGTAGTAGAAGGCACAATTAGGTTTCACAGGGATTAAAAAATTATTTTCAGCTGTAGTTATAATTCCTTCCTGATATCCAACATTTATAATGCCTGATAGAGTCTTAAGATATTTCTCAGTGGGGTCAAAACAAAGCTTTTTATAATATCTATTATCACCCAGTATCTTATTGGCCTCAAGTAAATAATCAGAGAGGTCCTGCAAAACAATACCCCCCCCCCTTATCCGCCTGGCGAATCACAAGGCTGTGGTTATTTTTAAGGGCTTTGAGTGCTCTCATCTCACTGGTATTTAGATTATGATTTTTGAAATGGGCAGTTTTTGGAAGTTTCTCAAAGTCCTCTAAAATATATTCTTTAAACAATTCTATATGAGTATTATTTTTAAGAACAGGAGTGAAATTAGATTTCCTTTTTAGATCAGTATGGACATAATCATTGAGGAGATGACCTGTCAAATTTTCAGGTTCAAAATAAACTATATTGTGAGATATTCTGGTATTCATGCTATCAGTTAGTATAGGGCATGCATCAAATTTGAGTTTTTTCTCTGCAAAATATTTTTGCAGAGACAATTTCCTGATGAACCTGTTGACATCCACATATAGTTCGAACATATTGTGGGTGTTCGAAGGGCTAAAAGACAGACCTTTCCCCAGGACTCTAATTTCATCATTAGATAGTTGATGAGAGGATAAATTAAAAATACCACTGGCTAATTTCTGTAGTCTACTCTTTTTGACGATTGACTTTTTTCCTCTGTTTCCACGTCTTTCTGGGCCCTTTTTCCTCCCTGGTTTGGGGTATTGGTAACTAGTGGTTGCAGAAACTCTGCTATTTTCGGTTGGTATGATCTCGGTTTTGGGCGCCTGTCTAAAAAAAGACTGATCATAGGTATCATTTTCTCTTCTAAATGAGTCAGAATTTGTGGATGTAGAAGGTTGATTATGAAACTGATCATCTACTCTGGATCTAGGTCGTGTGTCTGAAGAGGAACTATGATTAGGTGGATGAGAATAATGGTTATGATTGGATGAATTATAATTCTGATTCTGATGTCTATTAGTATGTGATTGGTAATCATTTACATTGTTATGATAATGACCGTTCTGTTTATGGTAAGAATTGGTGTGGGTATTAAAATTAGTATAGGTATTGGGATTAGGTCGATATGTGGAGTGATAAGGATGCCTGGGGCTATGATAATGTTCAGATCTAGAATTGATATGCATATCGGGTCTACCAGGAGAAATATCTCTCAGAGTTTCAAATCTGTTGTTAAAGTCATATCTGATGAATTCATTATTTCTATTGGAACCTGCATGATGTGTTGGTCCTCTATAAGATTCATTAATTAGAGTGGTTCCTGGGGGTGTGGTTTGTATTATCCCTTTGGGAATATTCTCTTGGTTCACGGTAGTGATTTGAATAATTGTTATAATGATTACGAGGGTAATTATTTCTATGTCTATTGCGGGGTTTGTCTACTAGTGTCCATTCTTGTGTATTTAATGAGGACCCAGTCCTAGGTGTTTGGTCTGTTATCAACTCTTCCTTTTGGTTGGTCATATTATTCCCTTGTGGTATTTTTTTCATATATGTGTATACCACACCTTGTCTGTAATCCTCATTGTCCCTAGCTAATTTCTTATTTTTAAGATTGATAATATCTTGTTCATATTTGTCAATCCTATCTAATACCAATTGGTTAAGGCCTTCTTATTTTTCATTATTTTGTACAGTTTGCAACTGTTTTTGTATTAATTCAATTTCCTTACTTGCCTCATTTACAAGTTTCTCTCTATGAGATATTAATATGTTAATAAATTTAAAGGAGCATTCATTAAGTGCTGTTTCCCATTCAGATAATAATGCAGAATTATCTTTGAAGGAGCAGCTCTTGAATATGCGCAGACCTCTGTAATTTGTTTCATATTAAGATATTTCTTTAATGTATCCAGATCCCACCAGTGTCTACACTCATTCTTGAGCTGCTCCTCCAATTTAAAAAACATAGTTTCAATGGGTACTTCAGTGGAGTGCTCATTCATAGAGTCATTGTCAGCTGTAGGGGTTCTATTAGACCCTAAGAGTAACCTTTTATTGTTACGTTCATTGATGGACAACATCCTGGCTTCTCTCTTAGAGAATGGGCATCTTTAACTTTGTATTAGAGAGTGGTTATCTTTAACTTTGTATGCTCAAGAAATATGTTTAAGTTCAATCATCTGCTTTAACGTCTGTTCGTTTGATTTATCATACATCAGATACACTATACACCTTGCGTGTTTATACACGCCCCTTATTTACTTAACATCACATCAGAACGTCTGCAGTAAATATCTGTGAGTTTGAATAAACTCCTTTTTTTATATATAATTTTTTTTATTTTTCATATATACAGGGAGTGCAGAATTATTAGGCAAATGAGTATTTTGATCACATCATCCTCTTTATGCATGTTGTCTTACTCCAAGCTGTATAGGCTCGAAAGCCTACTACCAATTAAGCATATTAGGTGATGTGCATCTCTGTAATGAGAAGGGGTGTGGTCTAATGACATCAACACCCTATATCAGGTGTGCATAATTATTAGGCAACTTCCTTTCCTTTGGCAAAATGGGTCAAAAGAAGGACTTGACAGGCTCAGAGATATCTTGCAGAGGGATGCAGCACTCTTAAAATTGCAAAGCTTCTGAAGCGTGATCATCGAACAATCAAGCGTTTCATTCAAAATAGTCAACAGGGTCGCAAGAAGCGTGTGGAAAAACCAAGGCGCAAAATAACTGCCCATGAACTGAGAAAAGTCAAGCGTGCAGCTGCCAAGATGCCACTTGCCACCAGTTTGGCCATATTTCAGAGCTGCAACATCACTGGAGTGCCCAAAAGCACAAGGTGTGCAATACTCAGAGACATGGCCAAGGTAAGAAAGGCTGAAAGACGACCACCACTGAACAAGACACATAAGCTGAAACGTCAAGACTGGGCCAAGAAATATCTCAGGACTGATTTTTCTAAGGTTTTATGGACTGATGAAATGAGAGTGAGTCTTGATGGGCCAGATGGATGGGCCCGTGGCTGGATTGGTAAAGGGCAGAGAGCTCCAGTCCGACTCAGACGCCAGCAAGGTGGAGGTGGAGTACTGGTTTGGGCTGGTATCATCAAAGATGAGCTTGTGGGGCCTTTTCGGGTTGAGGATGGAGTCAAGCTCAACTCCCAGTCCTACTGCCAGTTTCTGGAAGACACCTTCTTCAAGCAGTGGTACAGGAAGAAGTCTGCATCCTTTAAGAAAAACATGATTTTCATGCAGGACAATGCTCCATCACACGCGTCCAAGTACTCCACAGCATGGCTGACAAGAAAGGGTATAAAAGAAGAAAATCTAATGACATGGCCTCCTTGTTCACCTGATCTGAACCCCATTGAGAACCTGTGGTCCATCATCAAATGTGAGATTTACAAGGAGGGAAAACAGTACACCTCTCTGAACAGTGTCTGGGAGGCTGTGGTTGCTGCTGCACGCAATGTTGATGGTGAACAGATCAAAACACTGACAGAATCCATGGATGGCAGGCTTTTGAGTGTCCTTGCAAAGAAAGATGGCTATATTGGTCACTGATTTGTTTTAGTTTTGTTTTTGAATGTCAGAAATGTATATTTGTGAATGTTGAGATGTTATATTGGTTTCATTGGTAAAAATAAATAATTGAAATGGGTATATATTTGTTTTTTTTTAAGTTGCCTAATAATTATGCACAGTAATAGTCACCTGCACACACAGATATCCCCCTAAAATAGCTATAACTAAAAACAAACTGAAAACTACTTCCAAAACTATTCAGCTTTGATATTAATGAGTTTTTTGGGTTCATTGAGAACATGGTTGTTGTTCAATAATAAAATTAATCCTCAAAAATACAACTTGCCTAATAATTCTGCACTCCCTGTATAATGCAGTGTTAGCCTCCAACCTCCCTGATCCCCCCTCCCCCCAAAACAGATCTCTAAACAGCTCTCTAACCCTACCCCCTCTTTCTATTTGCCACAATCTTTGGTGAAAATTTGGCTTTTTTAATAAATATATCCCATTTTTCTAGAGTATAGCTGCCCCCCCCCCCCTCAATACCCTACCCCCTCCTCCTCCAAGATCCCTTTCCCAATTCTTAATTCCTTATTTCCCCCTCCATCTCCTTTTGAGGCATTGTTGCAATACCCTAAAAGCAACTGGAAGTTATTGCGATCGCTTCCAGCGCTTGAAAACACTGAGGGCATGCAGGGTACGTCCTTGGTCATTAGCTAGCAGTTTATGTAGGATGTACCCTGCACGTCTTTGGTCATTAAGGGGTTAAAAATAAAAAATACTAACCATCATCTGAACCTTCAGTGATACATAATCTTTTTGTTGGTGGTTTGTATATATTTATATGTATATATTCATGTATATTTACTGTATGTGTCTATATGTGTATACAATGTTTTGAAAACGTGGTGCCAATAGACTTGCTTGACACATGGTTGCTACAAACCTTCAATTTGTAAAAATAACGATATCTGCAAAGTGCAATAAAGCGAAGCGCAATAAAACAAGGTATGCATGTATAGCAGTATGAGCCTTGAGAACTCTGCAGTGTGCTGCTTGAGATCTGAGAATTAGAAAAGTCACATTTAGAGCTAAACTACATAAAGAAAAATGGTTAAAATAAATAATGAAAGCATATTGTCCCTTTTACACATATGAACGAACATGTTTTAAGCAAATTTTTGTCTGCAATTATACTAAAAATATGAGCGTCAGAAATAAATACACAAATTGCTCTTCATGTGCCCTTTATTTCTACTACAAATGTGACTCAATTAATGACATGTTTTATAGCAATAATAGGCCTTGTCATATAAGTAGTGAGTCATCAGCCTTTAATGTCATTACTGTCAAATTTCAATGAGATACAGGAAACTGTTTAAATTGAAATTACATTTACACTGTAATTTGAGATGACTGCATAACTTGTGAATGGAAATCAATGTAAACATTAGTAAAATACCAGAATTGCCAACATTACACATTAGTCATAAGTTTAATTATTAGAAAATTTGTAGTGCTAAAACAATTGTTTGATTATAAAATAATGGATTTAAGGACAATCAAGATACTAAATATATTTAAACAACTTGTTCTGCGTCAAGACTATAAATTAGCAGCATATTATATAGGAGAGATAAATGATTATTGTAATGTAATGCTGATTAACAAGGCCTGACCTTTGGTTGGATTGAGCTGGGCCCTGCCCAATGCTTTGGGGCTCCTGTGCAAAGCCATAGATGTCACTGAGATTCACACACCAGTAAAAGCATACCTCCCAATAGTCTTCGGTTGTGTGGGACACACACGAATTTTAGAGGTCCGTCCCACATTGCCCCCATCACTAGCACTCAGCACATTTTTTTTTTACATTTTTTCTGGGATCTAGCTGCTAACAGATTGCAAGATTAACAGATAGTTCCCAGCTAAATAACCCATGCTTCCTCAGTGGTTACATTAACTGCAGCAATCAAAAAATCTAGTGTGCTACATCCCTTTTATAAGCCAGCCTGCCTACCTTCATACAACCAATACTTATGCACAATTGTGCAAAAAGTG
This sequence comes from Bombina bombina, assembly GCF_027579735.1. Lineage (NCBI taxonomy): Eukaryota > Metazoa > Chordata > Amphibia > Anura > Bombinatoridae > Bombina > Bombina bombina. The sequence goes on along the minus strand of NC_069501.1, from coordinate 325,171,859 downwards.
GGAGGACGTTAAGGAAGAGATGCACTTGTCCCACCTTGAATGTTGCCCGGACCGGTTCTGTGTCTTTGTACATGATAAGGTTATGCTGCTCGGAGCCTGTGACATCCCCCACAGAGACAGAGGACAGGAGGGGTCTGGGTCTAACAGTGACTGTCTCAGTCACTGAAGTGTTGACCCTTATTAAGTGCTGCCTGGGTCCATTGGACCCACTTGATCCCATGGTTGAGCCGGGCCTGGGTATGTTTTACCTTTGATTTATTTAATTATTTTTAATACTGTTCTTTGGTAACATATGTGAGAGCACTAATATACACATATAGTAGATATTCATTTTCGGCTAGATTTAGAGTTCTGCGGCCAAAGGGGTGCATTAGCTACGCATGCTTTTTTTCCCCCGCACCTTTTAAATACCGCTGGTATTTAGAGTTCATAGAAGGGCTGCGTTAGGCTCCAAAAAAGGGAGCGTAGAGCATATTTACCGCAACTTCAACTCTCGATACCAGCGGTGCTTACGGACGCAGCCAGCTTAAAAAACGTGCTCGTGCACGATTCCCCCATAGGAAACAATGGGACAGTTTGAGCTGAAAAAAACCCAGCGTTCAGCTCCTAACGCAGCCCCATTGTTTCCTATGGAGAAACACTTCCTAGGTCTGCACCTAACACCCTAACATGTACCCCGAGTCTAAACACCCCTAACCTTACACTTATTAACCCCTAATCTGCCGCCCCCGCTATCGCTGACCCCTGCATATTATTATTAACCACTAATCTGCCGCTCCGTACACCGCCGCAACCTACATTATCCCCATGTACCCCTAATCTGCTGCCCCTAACACTGCCGACCCCTATATTATATTTATTAACCCCTAATCTGCCACCCCCGCTATCGCTGACCCCTGCATATTATTATTAACCCCTAATCTGCCGCTCCGTACACCGCCGCAACCTACATTATACCTATGTACCCCTAATCTGCTGCCCCTAACACAGCCGACCCCTATATTATATTTATTAACCCCTAATATGCCGCCCCCAACGTCGCCTCCACCTACCTACAATTATTAACCCCTAATCTGCCGACCAGACCACACCGCTACTATAATAAATGTATTAACCCCTAAAGCTAAGTCTAACCCTAACCCTAACACCCCCTAACAAATATAATTTAAATCTAACGAAATAAATTAACTATTATTAAATAAATTATTCCTATTTAAAGCTAAATACTTACCTGTAAAATAAATCCTAATATAGCTACAATATAAATTATAATTATATAGCTATTTTAGGATTAATAGTTATTTTACAGGCAACTTTGTAATTATTTTAACCAGGTACAATAGCTATTAAATAGTTAATAACTATTTAATAGTTACCTAGCTAAAATAATTACAAAATTACCTGTAAAATAAATCCTAACCTAAGTTACAATTAAACCTAACACTATACTATCAATAAATAAATTAAATAAAATACCTACAATTACCTACAATTAAACCTAACACTACACTATCAATAAATTAATTAAATACAATACCTACAAATAAATACAATGAAATAAATTAACTAAAGTACAAAAAATAAAAAAGAACTAAGTTACAAAAATAAAAAATTATTTACAAACATTAGAAAATATTACAACAATTTTAAACTAATTACACCTACTCTAAGCCCGTTAATAAAATAACAAAGACCCCCAAAATAAAAAAAATACCCTACCCTGTTCTAAAATTAAAATAGAAAAGCTCTTTTACCTTACCAGCCCTGAAAAGGGCCCTTTGTGGGGCATGCCCCAAAGAATTCAGCTCTTTTGCCTGAAAAAAAAAAACATACAATACCCCCCCCCAACATTACAACCCACCACCCACATACCCCTAATCTAACCCAAACCCCCCTTAAATAAACCTAACACTAAGCCCCTGAAGATCTCCCTACCTTGTCTTCACCACGCCGGGTTCACCGATCGATCCAGAAGAGCCTCCGATGTCTTGATCCAAGCCCAAGCGGGGGGCTGAAGATGTCCATGATCCGACTGAAGTCTTCATCCAAGTTGAGTAGATGAAGTCTTCATCCAAGCGGGAGCTGAAGAGGTCCATGATCCGACTGAAGTCTTCTATCAAGCGACATCTTCAATCTTCTTTCTTCCGGATCCATGGTCATCCCGCCGACGCGGAACATCCATCTTCACCGACGACTTCCCGACGGATGACGGTTCCTTTAAGGGACGTCATCCAAGATGGCGTCCCTCGAATTCAGATTGGCTGATAGGATTCTATCAGCCAATCGGAATTAAGGTAGGAAAATTCTGATTGGCTGATGGAATCAGCCAATCAGAATCAAGTTCAATCCGATTGGCTGATCCGATCAGCCAATCAGATTGAGCTCTCATTCTATTGGCTGATCGGTAGATTCGGCACTATTTTTATTCGGAAATTCGAATTGATCAGAATCTCCGAATTTAACAAATTCGGCCGAATTTCTGAATCGATCTGAAATGAATCGCACATGTCTAATGTGATGTTCAAACTTTGCAAATACTTGTTTTAATTCCTAAATTTATAATTTCACTAATGGTTTAACCACAGCTTCCCCCAAATTCTATTGTCTGTTATTTTTAACTTATCTCACCCTGAATCAAATTTTCCCAATTGGCCTTTTTATTGCATTCAGCTGATTGCTCTGGCCTATACATTTAACACTGCTATGGGGAAAGCAATGCAGGGGTTTATCAATGTAGGTTAGATAGAAATATTGTAAGATCATCTGTTCACATCTCTTCAGTGAACATTTATAAGTGAGGAACAACGTATTATACAAGAATTCAACAAGGATTGGACAAGGGATACGGCAAGTTCTGTTTTAATACTATATTTAAACAACTTGTTCTGCGTCAAGACTATAAATTAGCAGCATATTATATAGGAGAGATAAATGATTATTGTAATGTAATGCTGATTAACAAGGCCTGACCTTTGGTTGGATTGAGCTGGGCCCTGCCCAATGCTTTGGGGCTCCTGTGCAAAGCCATAGATGTCACTGAGATTCACACACCAGTAAAAGCATACCTCCCAATAGTCTTCGGTTGTGTGGGACACACACGAATTTTAGAGGTCCGTTCCACATTGCCCCCATCACTAGCACTCAGCACATTTTTTTTTTTACATTTTTTCTGGGATCTAGCTGCTAACAGATTGCAAGATTAACAGATAGTTCCCAGCTAAATAACCCATGCTTCCTCAGTGGTTACATTAACTGCAGCAATCAAAAAATCTAGTGTGCTACGTCCCTTTTATAAGCCAGCCTGCCTACCTTCATACAACCAATACTTATGCACAATTGTGCAAAAAGTGGGAGGACGTTAAGGAAGAGATGCACTTGTCCCACCTTGAATGTTGCCAGGACCGGTTCTGTGTCTTTGTACATGATAAGGTTATGCTGCTCGGAGCCTGTGACATCCCCCACAGAGACAGAGGACAGGAGGGGTCTGGGTCTAACAGTGACTGTCTCAGTCACTGAAGTGTTGACCCTTATTAAGTGCTGCCTGGGTCCATTGGACCCACTTGATCCCATGGTTGAGCCGGGCCTGGGTATGTTTTACCTTTGATTTATTTCATTATTTTTAATACTGTTCTTTGGTAACATATGTGAGAGCACTAATATACACATATAGTAGATATTCATTTTCGGCTAGATTTAGAGTTCTGCGGCCAAAGGGGTGCGTTAGCTACGCATGCTTTTTTTCCCCCGCACCTTTTAAATATCGCTGGTATTTAGAGTTCACAGAAGGGTTGCGTTAGGCTCCAAAAAAGGGAGCGTAGAGCATATTTACCGCAACTTCAACTCTCGATACCAGCGGTGCTTACGGACGCAGCCAGCTTAAAAAACGTGCTCGTGCACGATTCCCCCATAGGGGAAACAATGGGACAGTTTGAGCTGAAAAAAACCCAGCGTTCAGCTCCTAACGCAGCCCCATTGTTTCCTATGGGGAAACACTTCCTAGGTCTGCACCTAACACCCTAACATGTACCCCGAGTCTAAACACCCCTAACCTTACACTTATTAACCCCTAATCTGCGGCCCCCGCTATCGCTGACCCCTGCATATTATTATTAACCCCTAATCTGCCGCTCCGTACACCGCCGCAACCTACATTATCCCTCTGTACCCCTAATCTGCTGCCCCTAACACCGCCGACCCCTATATTATATTTATTAACCCCTAATCTGCCACCTCCGCTATCGCTGACCCCTGCATATTATTATTAACCCCTAATCTGCCGCTCCGTACACCGCCGCAACCTACATTATACCTATGTACCCCTAATCTGCTGCCCCTAACACAGCCGACCCCTATATTATATTTATTAACCAATAATCTGCCGCCCCCAACGTCGCCTCCACCTACCTACAATTATTAACCCCTAATCAGCCAACCGGACCACACCACAACTATAATAAATGTATTAACCCCTAAAGCTAATTTTCCTACCTTAATTCCGATTGGCTGATAGAATCCTATCAGCCAATCGGAATTTGATGGACGCCATCTTGGATGACGTCCCTTAAAGGAACCGTCATCCGTCGGGAAGTCGTCGGTGAAGATGGATGTTCCGCGTCGGCGGGATGACCATGGATCCGGAAGAAAGAAGATTGAAGATGCCGCTTGATAGAAGACTTCAGTCGGATCATGGACCTCTTCAGCTCCCGCTTGGATGAAGACTTCATCTACTCAACTTATAAGTGAGGAACAACGTATAATACAAGAATTCAACAAGGATTGGACAAGGGATACGGCAAGTTCTGTTTTAATACTGAGTTTTATACATTATCTGACTATTTTTAAAAATGCTAAATATCTTCATATTCCCTTTTGCCACCTTTTTTCTGTTTAACAAACTACTTTACTCAATTACTCCTTACCCCTCACCACCTGCACTGCTCATTAACCCATCTGTCTTAACCTCGCCTTACTTCTGTATTCATGAACTTCACGCATTCTTAAAGACTCTCTATTCCACTTGCAACTCATCACAAAAACAGTCTCACTACTGCAAATCTGCATCTCATCTCATGTCACTCTCCCTCTTGCTCATACTAGCTGCCGGCAACATCTCCCCTAATCCTGGTCCCCCACATTTTCCTTGCCCTGCACACCCATGTGTACCCTTCAATAGACTTCAAAAATAAAACTCTGGTAACCCTAATCTCATTCCTCTTGCATCTAAAGCCACAAACCCTTTCACTTGAGCACTTTGGCTCTCACAGAAACCTGGCTCTCTCCTTCAGACACTGCTTCCTCTGCTGCACTGTCACATGGGGGTCTCCACTTCAGCCACACTCCTAGGTCTGACAATAGACAAGGAGGGGGTGTTGGTATTTTACTTTCCTCTCGTTGCACCTTTCAACAAATACATCCCTTCTCTTGCCTCACATTTTCTTCATTCAAAACACACATGATTCGCTTATTCTCTCCCCTCTCTATACGCGTTGCAGTCATATACCGCACTCCTTGCTCCGCAACTCTATTTCTAGATCACTTTGCCACCTGGCTTCCTCTTTTTCTTTCCACAGAAACCAATGACCTTCTTCTCGGTGACGTCAACCTCCCTGTTGATAATCCAACTGCCTCCTCTGCAAAACAACTTCTGCAACTCACTTTCTCTTTCGGTCTGTCACAATGGACTGACTCTCCCACTCAAAAAGATGGTCACTCCCTTGATCTGATTTTCAGTTATCAATGCACTATCTCAAACTTCACAAACTCAACTTTTCCTCTTTCTGACCACCACCTCCTCACTTGTACCATCACCTCCCTCCCTACAACTCTCCCTCCTTCTACCCCCACACTAAACTTCACAGAAGAATCAAGTCATTAGATCAGCAACAGCTCACTAGCTCTCTTGAACCTCTTTTCTCTTCCATCCCCTTCTTTTCCTGTCCTGATGAATCCATCTTCCACTATAACTCCACCCTTACATCAGTCCTTGATAACATGGCCCCACCTACCATAGCTCGGAAAATATTCACTTGTCCTTAGCCCTGGCATACTCCTCTGACACGGTACCTATGCAGATATTCCCGTACTGCTGAGCGACACTGGAGGAAATCTTGGAGTTCTGCTGACTTTCTTCACTATAAATTCATCTTGAACTCTTACTGTTCTGCCCTTAATCTATATAAGCAACATTACTTCTCTACTCTTATCTCTACTCTTTCTTCAAACCCAAAACGTCTGTTCTCCACATTCAATACTCTTCTCCGCCCACCCCCACCTCCCACCACAACTTCTCTCTCAGCCCAGCTACTTCAACAACAAAATTGACTCCATCAGAACTGAAATTAGCTCTCAACATACTATTGATTCCCCCCCCCCTCAAAAGCTCACAATCATCCAAAACCCACATAGCCATAAATTTAGCTCTTTTGCCCCTGTTACAGAGGATGAAGTTCCTGCCTTTATACTATCCTTTCACCTCACTACCTGTCCCCTTGACCCCATCCCCTCACAACTACTCCCCTCCCTCTCTTCTACCCTTACCCCTATACTCACACACATCTTCAACCTCTCCCTCAGCACTGGTATAGTTCCCACATCTCTTAAACATGCATTAGTCACACCTATCCTCAAAAAACCTTCTCTCGATCCAACCTCCCCATCCAAGCACCGCCCTATTTCCCTACTACCTTTTGCCTCAAAGCTTCTTGAAAAGCTAGTATATGCACGTCTATCCCATTTCCTTACATTAAACTCCCTCCTTGACCCACTGCAATCTGAATTTCGCCCCCTTCACTCAACAGAGACAGCAATTGTTAAGGTTACCAATGACCTACTTATAGCAAAATCAAAAGGCCACTGCTCTCTACTTATCCTCCTTGATCTGTCTGCAGCCTTTGATAATGTTGACCACCTTCTTTTGCTCTATACCCTCCAATCATTTGGCATCTTTGACACAGCTCTCTCTTGGTTCTCTTCCTATCTATCTAACCGTACCTTTAGTATAGCCTTCTCTGGGATATCCTCTGCCCCGTTATCTCTTTCTGTTGGGGTACTGCAAGGCTCTGTCCTCGGTCCCCTTCTCTTCTCAAACTACACGTCCTCACTAAGTTCCTTAATAAAGTCCCACGGGTTTCATTATCATTTGTATGCCAACGATACACAAATTTACCTCTCTGCACCAGAATTATCTCCTTCCTTGCTAACCCGTGTCACTAACTGTCTCTCTCATATCTCATCTTGGATGTCCTCTCACTACCTCAAGCTAAATCTCTCCAAAACTGAGCTCCTTATTTCGCCCCCATGTCTCTATAACTGTTGACAACTCCATCATTATCCCAACCTCACATGTCCGATGTCTTGGGGTCACACTTGACTCAGATCTTTCTTTCACTCCTCACATTCAGTCCTTGGCTAAAGTCTGCTGCTTCCACCTTAAAAACATAATTAAAATTAGACATTTCCTTACACAAGACACAACAAAGATTTTAATACACTCTCTCATCCTTTCCCACCTCGACTACTGCAACTCTATCCTCTCTGGTCTCCCTAGCTGCCGTCTAGCTCCTTTACAATCCATAATGAATGCCTCTGCCAGGCTCATCTTCCTTGCACGTCGCTCTTCATCTGTCGCACCTCTCTGTCAATTCCTTCACTGGCTTCCTCTTGCCTCCAGGATTAAACACAAAATTCTCACTCTGACACACAAAGCTCTCAATTGCATTGCTCCCTACTACATCTCAGACCTTGTCTCTAGATACTCTCCCTCCCGCCACCTTCGCTCCGCTCATGATCTCCTACTGTCCTCCTCCCTTGTTACCTCCTCACATTCCCGTCTACAAGATTTCTCAAGACACGCTCTAATCTTATGGAACTTTCTGCCTCACTCCACAAGAATCTCCCTTAGTTTAAAAAGCTTCAAGTGCTCCCTGAAGACTCTACTATTCAGGGACGCTTACAACCTATACTAACCTTCCTATCTCAACTGCTATCCCCTTAAACCCCATAGCATGTAAGCCTATGAGCCCAGCTGTTTGTAGTCCACCTTCATAAGAGCTGACTACAACAGTGCAACTCTTGGCAGGACCCTTCACCCATTTGATCCCTGTAATATTTTTTTTTTTTATAATTTTATTTATTTACCAGCAAGTGTAAATACATGTTCAAAATCAAAAATTCAGATCCGATATACAGTATATTCAGACACAATGCTAAAGCAAAACAAAAAAGAAGGAACACATGAAAAGACACTTGTAATACCAAAATAAGACAATATCCTCTTTTTGCTGTTATAACTTCTATAACTGTCTCATCAGTCTATCAATGAATCCACTATTACTGGTGATTTTCTTGAATAAACCCATAAAACTGAGAATGAAGAAAAAGAAAAAAAAAACAAACACATAAAGAAAGAAAAAAAAAAAAAAATGGAACCATTTCCTCTTCTTCTATTTTTTTAAACCGTTATTTTTCTAGCGAGTGATTAGCAATGTGCTGTTTCTAAATGGGTACATTTTCTGTTCTTGTTGTGTTTTGCCCAAAGATCTTATCAATGGATCCCATTTTTTCAAGAACAAATATACTTCATTTTCTTTAGATACTTGTGTAGTATGTTGTTCTAGGATCATTTGTTTCATAAGGAAATTCTTCCACTCCATGAAACTAGGTTTTTTTCTATTTTTCCAATATTTAAATATTATGTTTCTAGCTGTTAATATTACTATGTTTATCAGTCTAACATTTTGCTGTTTCGGTTCTGATTTATCAATTATAAAAATAATTTGTTCTATATTTAAATGATTCTGTCTATCAAGAATCTTAGAAAGCCAGAATTCAATCTTCAGCCAAAATTGTTTGATCATTGGGCAATCCCATACCATGTGAATAAGATCTGCTGCCAGCATTTTACATTTCGGACATTTATCAAATTTTTTATTTCCCCATTCTGAACCTCTTTTTGGAGTATAATAGATTTTGTAAAGCAATTTTATATGGGCCTCTCTCCATGTCTCTGACATCGTTGTTTTAGCCACATTTTGAATTGATTTTTTTAAATAATCTATGTCTATCTGAAACTGACTCCATTTTTCAGACAGTTGTTCTAGGTTGGCTAATCCTTCATGAATTAACAACATTCTATACCAAGGTGATATGGAATAAATTCCCTGCTTAACCATCCCTATCCAAGAATCCATTTTTTCCCAATTCCAGACATACCCATTATTCCTAACCAATTTATCTACATAGTGATTTACTTGTAGGAAGGCAAAAAGATCTTTGTCAACCAAGCCAAATTCTTCCTTTAACATCTCAAAGTTCTTCACGAATTTTCTCTCCAAATTTATAATTTGATGTATATACTTCAGACCTTTCCTTTCCCAGTTCTTAAATATCATCGACTTTATGCCTTCAGGGAAAGCCGAGTTATTCTGAATTTCCAGATATTTAGATATACTAAATTGGATCTTAAGCTTTACACATACTTTTTGCCAGGCCCATATATGGTAATATATTGTTTTTAACCTTTTCAGTTCTATTGGTAGTTCTGGCCCTGTTAAATGTAGAAAATTTGTCATTTTAAGTGAAGGAAAAAAATTTAATTCTATTTCTGGTATTGTGTAATATGCAATTTCTGAGATCCATTCTATGACTATCCTACCTAAAATTATCCAATTGTAATACTCTAGGTTTGGGAGTGCAAAGCCCCCATTTTCCCTTTGTAAATATAGTTTTTTCATAGAAATTCTAGTTTTCCTTCCATTCCAAATAAATTTTTGGATGTCTGATTGTAGTTTTTTTAAGTCTTTTTTTAAAAATTGATGATATAGAGTATTTTAGGGAAAGTTATCATTTTATATAAATTTATTCTACCCATTATGGAGAGAGGCAACTTCGAACAAAATTTAAACTCCTCTCTTATTTTATTAAACAACGGTGTATATTTCATAGTATACCATTTGTCTTCAAATGGAGATATGTAAATGCCTAGATATCTTATGCCTTCCTGGGCAATTTTAAAATATTTCTTGATTTTGGTACTAGCTTGACCATTTATCATCATTAATTCGGATTTGCTCACATTTATTCTATAACCAGAAAAGGTACTAAAATTGTTAATTATATCCATTATTATAGGAATATTCTTTTCCAAATTACTTACAAATAGAAGCAGGTCATCCGCATATAGTGCTACCTTACATTCAAATTGCTCTATTTTAATTCCTTCCATCTTCTCTCTTAGAACACATGCTAGAGGCTCTATAACTAAGTCAAATAACAGGGGGGACAGAGGGCACCCTTGCCTGGTACCTCTTTTTAAGATTATATCACCCGAAATTTGACCATTGATTAATAATGCTGTATGAGGAAAGTTATATAATTTTTGAACTAGTTTAATTATTCTTTCATGAAAACCAAACTTCCTTAGTGTAAAATACAAATGGTTCCACTCTATGGAGTCAAACGCTTTTTGTGCATCCAATGATATAATAGCAGCATCAGAGCTCTTAGCTAGTGCCCCCATGCTACTTTGTTTTTTAAAATAATCTAAGATAAGAAAGACTTTTCTAATATTGGATGCCAAATTCCTTCCTTTCAAAAAACCTGTTTGATCTTTATGTATTACTTGTTTGAGTACTATTTGAAATCTCTCCGCCAATATACCAGTTAACAGCTTATAATCTATGTTTAAAAGAGATATAGGCCTATATGAGTCCATCTGATCATTTTTTTTATTTGGCTTCAGTATTAAGGAGGTCCAAGAAGAGATGAAATTACTTGACATATCTTTTCCCTCACAAAGATAGGTGTTAAAAAGAGATTTAAGAGTAGCTACTATCTGCTCTGATAAGATTTTATAATACTCGTTAGGCAATAAATCTGGGCCAGGCAATTTATTATTCTTTAGATTTTTTATCATTTTTTCAATCTCCCTCTCTGTGATGGGTTCTATTATCTTATTCATTTCATCTCTATCTACCATTGGGAGTTTTATGTTTGACCAAAATTTCTCCTTATTATGCAAATTTAAATTTTCAGCACTATATACCTTTTGGTAATATTCTTCTAATGCTTTCATAATATCCTCTGTTTTATTCAAAGCTTGTCCTTCTTTATTGAGGGTACCAATAAAATTATACCCCCTAGACTTATTGACTAGTTTCGCGAGGATTTTACCAGATTTATTCCCATACCTAAAATATTTTGAGCTATCCTTTATCTCTTGTTGTATAGTATGGTTTAATAGCCATAAATCTCTTGCTTCTTTAGCCTCCCCATATTTCTTCCAGTTAACTATTGAGGGTTCACTTAACACTCTATTATATGCTGATGTGATCCTTCTTATGATTTCTTTCTCTCTTATTTTCTGTTTTTTTTTTTAATCCCAGTTAGATATGCTATGATTTCGCCTCTTATTACCGTCTTAGATGCCTCCCAATAGATTTCATTCCTATTAGCATATTCATGATTATTGCATGCCTAGTCCTGCCATTTTGTAACTAAAAATGTCTTAAACTTCATATTTTTCAGTAAGTATGTTGGAAACTGAAATCTTTTAATTATAGAATTGTAGGTATTTATCTTTAATCTTAGGGTTATCGGAGCATGGTCTGACAAGATTATGTCTCTAATTATGGCTTCTGCCTCAATGTCAAACAATTTTTCCGAAACTAAAAACATATCTAATATCAAATTGGGGAATAAAAATCTCTGATATATTTTTAATCAGTGTCTGGGTGTCTATTTGGTTGAAGCTCTCATTATTTATTTCACCTATAGTTTCACTACTTCCTTTACCTTTCCTATCCCTATTCCTGGCCGTCATTGCTGGTGATTTGCTCTTTGTTTGTGTCACAAATTTCTCCATGTGTAAGTGTATCACACTTATTCCCTTAGTATACAAAGTTTTAGGTGTCAGTTATATGTGCAAAAAGAAAATGAAAAAGAAAAAGAAATAGTGGACAGGTGAGGAAAAAAGAAAAAGAAAACAAAAAGAAAAAAAAATTAACATCAATAAAAACCAACGTCACTCGTGGATTATCTATGTATATAGCGCCCCCTACCCTCCCTCCCCCTTTTTATTTTCCTGTGTTTTATACAAATTCAATAATGAATTATGTGCTATTATTATGTGCTATTAATTAGTGTCAATAGTATGACCAGCCTCTGCCCAGCAAATAGGAATATTTATTAATCTAGGATAAATGTTGAAGTTGTTATCTAAAACAGGTTAAGTTAAACCAAGTTATCACTCTTATCACCACAGAAAAAAGGAAAAACAAAAATAATCAAAAACTCAGCTCCATAAATATGGGATGTTTCCAGCACAAGAGGCAATACAAAGTTATTAACTCATTCACGTTCAAACTTCTCCTGGAGATAATATTGGTGACTTTGTAAGATCTTATCTTCAGGTTATTTCTGTTCTGTTCTTTTAGTTGTCAGCAGGGTAAAAGTCAAAGCCTTGGATTATCTGAAGCTTAATTTCCCCGCTTTGTTTATGTTTTTCCTTGTTTAGTTTTCAGGTCAGCCCTCTTTCCTTACCCTCTATCTCTCTTATTTCTTTCTCAAAAGTAATTATTCATTTAAATGTCCCCCAGGGTAAAGATGTAAGACAAACGTACACTTTCTGAACAGTCCTAGCCGCTTTAAATCAACAGTCCCAACAGACTCAGTAGTGCCCTGGTCAGGTATGTCTATATCACAGTTACACAATGCAAGCTTCACATACCTCTTGATGTTATCTCATTGTTCTCTGCCTTTGATTCCAAAGAGCTGTTTACCTTGCTCGCTCACAGCGATAGACGAGGCACACCAAACACTGTATTGCCTGCTGGGCTAGGATAGGAAGGGCGGCTGCCGATGATGACGACAGCAGCACAGCCTCTCTCCCCTGCTGGGGACCACACACCGCTCTAGAAGCCAACTCCCAAACGGGAGATGCAGGAGGAAACTAGAGAGACACCACGCTGACTCTGGGCTGCATACAACCAGGACAGCTCACAGTCAATCCACTCCAGCAACCAGGGCGTTAATCACAGGTGAGTCCGTCCTTTCACCAAGCTGCCTCTCCCCACCGAAGGGAAAGCCCCACAGCCAGCCAAGCGAACAGGTGATCAGCTGACTCCACAGCAGTCTTCTTTTCCTAGGGGAGAGCTCCTTCACCCACAGTGATTGTGTAGGAGATCCCTTTATGAGATTCTCGTTTTTTGCTTCCAGCAGTGTTACTCGCACTGTATAAAATTCTGATTTTCCGGGAATTTTGACAGAAATCTGAGTCAGCTTCCAAATTTCCACTAGCCTTTTGCGTATCGGTAGCTGACTTATATCTTCCAGTAGTAGCACTGGATTATGCACTGTTTCCTTTGTGGATCATTTAATCAGTTTCCACTTTCCAGCCAACGAATCCTTACCCCAGATTCGAGCCCAATCCTGGGCTGAGGTCACAGCGTTGAGGGGGAAGGGTAAGCTTCCCTTCTAGCTGACGCTAACACGGAGCAACAGCACAGCAACACCTGTTTGCTCCTCCCCTCCGCCCACACCTGTCGTAAAGCTCGATCCCTGTAATAATTTTTTATATACCACCTATGTTCATAGCGCTGCGGAACCTGTTGGTGCTCTACAAATACCTGATAATAAATAATAATAATATAGTATAGCTACTGTCCCTGGTATAGATCTATGTCCCATCTCAAGTTTATTGCTAGTTGTTTCCTTGTATTAAGCTTAAATGGACACTGAACCCATTTTTTTTCTTTTGTGATTCAGATAGAACATGCAATTTTAAGCAACTTTCTAATTTACTCCTATTATCAAATTTTCTTCATTCTTTTAGTATCTTTATTTGAAAAACAAGAATGTAAGTTTAGATGCCGGCCCATTTTTGGTGAACAACCTGGGTTGTTCTTGCTGATTGGTGGATAAATTCACTCAACAATAAACAAGCGCTGTCTAGGGTCTGAACCGTGGCTCCTTAGCTTAGATGCTTTCTTTTTCAAATAAAGATAGCAAGAGAATGAAGAAAAATTGATAATAGGAGTAAATTAGAAAGTTGCTTATAATTGCATGCTCTATCTGAATAACAAAAGAAAAAAAATTGAGTTCAGTGTCCCTTTAAAGATCCACTGGACCTCTTTGTTGAGTAATCTTTTAAAGTGATCACCACCTCTCACTTGAAATGGGACAAAGTCTATAGCCTGGAACCTGAGGGCTTTCTTCCCTTCTGGGTGGGTACAGAAATGTTTTGCTACTGGCATCTTTAGTGGCAGTTTCTCGATAGAGGAAATATGTTCTCTGATTCTGCCCTTAAGATAACGACTAGTACATCCTGTGTATTGTTTGTTACATACTACACATGTGATTAGGTATACCACATATTTGGAACAGCAGTCAAATCTAAAATTCATATTGTACCTTGTACCTTCTGTTGTGGAAGTGAAATCTTTACCTATAACTACATGTTCTGTTCACATGCCTTACATGGATGTTTGCCGCATCTTTAGAAACCTTTGTAGAAAGTCATGTTTCCCTGCCCATCTGATGTGATTTGCACACATAATTCACAACCTGTAATCCTATGGTTATAAATTTACATCCTTTCTCCAGGATTGTGTTCAGTTTAGAATCCAGCCTCAGGATATCCAGATTGTCTTTTACTATTGTAACAATTTGATTAAATTGATTAGTAAAAGGCGTAACACAACATTTCTTATGTGAACCGTTTACTCGCTTGTTTGTGTTTTTACTTTTGCTAACTCTTTTTTTATGGCGTTTTTCCCTGTCCAGATCCCTAATTTTTGCCCTCAAATGCATTAGATGTTGTTTATTATAGCCTCTATACTATATTACGCTTTTCTAAATCCAGAGAGTTTTTGTCATATTTTGACACTGTGTTGCATAATCTCCTAATTCTCATTAGTTGGCCTTTAAGTATTGCTTTTGTAACATGGACAGGAGTTAGCCCTTAATATTGTTTTTCCTGTTATTTCTTTTCTGTATAGTTACATTATTTACATTGAGCTGTTCGATGAAGGACTCCGCCTGTAGACCCGTGCCATCCCACACTATGATTATATCGTCTATATATCTAGCATATAGTTTGACATTGTCGTAAAATGCATTTTTGTCTCCAAAGATATATGACGATTCAAACCACCCCATATAAAGGTTTGCATATGTGGGGAGAGTCTTTTAAATATCTTTACTTTTTTCCTTCTCTGTTTAAGGGAAAATATATGTATATTAATTTATATATTAGTTTATATATTAAAGACATAAGGTACTCGCCCACTACAAATACGTTTATGGTGAATAATAAGCGTGAGTGGGTAAAAAAGTGTAGATAAGGATAATTGATGTATTGGATCTCTTGAGGGATATTGTAATTCTTTTTTCAATACATATATGGCTAGATTACAATTGGAATATTTTGCGCTTCCGTGAGCATGTTAACTCCGCTAGAGTTAAGATTTTTGCTCTAGTCGGGTTGCGCTGGTATTTCATGTTGAAAGTAAACAATTTTTGCTCTAGCTGTAACCTGACTACACTGTCAGAAAAAATGTGCAAAAATTGAACCTTTGGGGTATAACAGCTTGTTACTGTGGCAGTACCCTCAAAGGTACACCTGCTGTACCCTTTAACATGGGTACAAAATGCTTCCCCTTGCAGATTGTACCTTTCAAAGGCAAATATGTACCTTTGGTGACTAGATTGAACCTCAGTGCTATGGTACCATAATGTACCCTTTAAAATGGTGCAGATTTGGTCTTTTAAGGGTACTGCCCTAGCGAAAAGCCCTTTGTACCTCATGATGGAAAATTTTGTACTCAACACAGCATATTAAAATTCAAAAATCTTATTTATTATATAACATTCATTATTATATGCATTCATTTAATATGTACTTTTTCAGACAGTATTACAATAGCCACACTGCAGTTTTTATAAGTTTGGTTAGTGTAGCCTAACAGCAGGGCCTAAGACTGCTACAGGAATTCATGAAAGAACGAGGATAAACAACCAGTTCCAAAATGAGATACTGAACATGTTTTATTTCACTCTGTGCTAGACTCTAACAACACCCCATTTAACTTAGGGTGACATGCCACATAAAACATAAATATATAAAAAAAAATATAACAACATAATAATAAAAATGTAACTCTAACAAAAGGAAGGGAAATTCAGGGGAGGGATACACAATAAAACTTGCAACCATACATTAAATTGTCACTCTATACAAAATATATGCAAATTGTCTATTTCTCCAGTACACATTTTGATGATGAACCTTCTACCAATAGATGTGCTGTGTTACACATGTGAAGGAACTGTCAAACCAATAGATGTCGCCATGGCGTGTTACACAATGTTCATGTGTGTGACTGGGAAATGGTTACAATTTAATTTTTTTTTTTTTAAAACAGGTTCTTAAACAGCTCTTCTTTATGTTATAGAGGCCTATTTATCAAATGTCTGTCGGACCTGATCCGACAGTGTGGATCAGGTCTGACAGACCTCACTGAATGCAGAGAGCAATACGCTCTCCGTATTCAGCATTGCACCAGCAGATCTTGTGAGCAGCTCGTGCAACGCCGCCCCTTGCAGAGTCGCGGCCAATCATCCGCCAGCATGGGGGTGTCAATCAAACCAATCATACTCGATCGGGTTGAATTCCGGTGATACCTGTATGCTTGCTCAGAGCAGGCGGACAGGGTATGGGCATGCAATTTTAAACAACTTTCCAATTTACTTTTATCACAAATTTTGTTTTGTTCTCTTGGTATTCTTACTTGAAAGCTAAACCTCGGAGATTCATATGCTAATTTCTTAGACCTTGAAGGCTGCCTCTTATCTAAATGCATTTTGACAGTTTTTCACCACTAGAGGGTGTTAGTTCATGTGTGTCATATAGATAACATTGTGTTCTTGCACGTGGAGTTACCTAGGAGTCAGCACTGATTGGCTAAAATGCAAGTCTGTCAAAAGAACTGAAATAAGGGGGCAGTTTGCAGAGGCTTAGATACAATGTAATCACAGAGTTAAAAAGTGTATTTCTACAACTGTGCTGGTTATGCTAAACTAGGGAATGGGTAATAAAGGCATTATCTATCTTTTAAAACAATATAAATTCTGGTGTAGACTGTCCCTTTAAAATGATATTAACCAAATAAGTGCCTTTAAATCTATATCTGCCAGACTCTTTAACAGCCTGCACAGTGTTGCTTGCTAACTAATATGTTCTACTTTCTGCATGCATCCTTTTTTCTTTATTTTTTTTTCTCTGCCCCTCAATTGTTTCAGATTAAAACCTAAACACACAACTGAGGTGCAAGGGAAAATAACAAAACAATAAGATATTAACAAGGATATTGGCAAAATATTTACCAGACTGTGGGGCCTATGTATCAAAGGTCTTGCGGACCTTATCCGACAGTGCGGATCAGGTCCGCAAGACCACGCAATAAGCTCTACGTATTCAGCATTGCATCAGCAGCTCACAAGAATGCCAATGGGCCTCCAGCAGTGGGGTTTCAATCAACCCGATCGTACTCGATCGGGTTGAATTCCGGCGATTCCTGTCTGCCTGCTCAGAGCAGGCGGACAGGGTTATGGAGCAGTGGTCTTTAGACCGCTGCTTTATAACTGCTGTTTCTGGCGAGTCTGAAGACTCAACAGAAACACGGGCCCACAAGCTCCATACAGAGCTTGATAAATGGGCCTCTCTGCCTTTAGCAAATTTACAACAGATGCTTCTGTTTGAGTGTGACTGAATCTGTTTGTGCTGTGTGAGTGTGTGCTGTGTGCCATGTGTGTATGAGTCTGTGTGTGTTTGAGTATGATTCTGTGTGTGTGTGTGTATATGAATATGTGTGTGTATGTATGAGTTTCTGTGTGTTTGTGTGTATGAGTCTGTGTGTGTTTGAGTATGATTCTGTGTGTGTGTGTGTATATGAATATGTGTGTGTATGTATGAGTTTCTGTGTGTTTGTGTGTATCAGTCTGTGTGGGTTTGAGTATGATTCTTTGTGTGTGTGTGTGTATATGAATATGTGTGTGTATGTATGAGTTTCTGTGTGTTTGTGTGTATCAGTCTGTGTGTGTTTGAGTATGATTCTGTGTGTGTGTGTGTATATGAATATGTGTGTGTATGTATGAGTTTCTGTGTGTTTGTGTGTATGAGTCTGTGTGTGTTTGAGTATGATTCTGTGTGTGTGTGTGTATATGAATATGTGTGTGTATGTATGAGTTTCTGTGTGTTTGTGTGTATCAGTCTGTGTGGGTTTGAGTATGATTCTTTGTGTGTGTGTGTGTATATGAATATGTGTGTGTATGTATGAGTTTCTGTGTGTTTGTGTGTATCAGTCTGTGTGTGTTTGAGTATGATTCTGTGTGTGTGTGTGTGTGTATGAATATGTGTGTGTATGTATGAGTTTCTGTGTGTTTGTGTGTATGAGTCTGTGTGGGTTTGAGTATGATTCTTTGTGTGTGTGTGTGTATATGAATATGTGTGTGTATGTATGAGTTTCTGTGTGTTTGTGTGTATCAGTCTGTGTGGGTTTGAGTATGATTCTGTGTGTGTGTGTGTGTGTATGAATATGTGTATGTATGAGTTTCTGTGTGTTTGTGTGTATGAGTCTGTGTGGGTTTGAGTATGATTCTGTGTGTGTGTATATGAATATGTGTGTTTATGTATGAGTTTCTGTGTGTTTGTGTGTATGAGTCAAGGGCCTCTATTTATCAAGCTGTCTACTTACCTGCTTTCGACGGCCCCAATATGCTCGCCTAAGATCGCCTAACCGCCGCCGCGGACCTGAATACGTTTGCCAAATTTATCAAGAAAGCTGTCAAAAAGTTGCGCACCAAGTACGGGGCGATGAGCAGAGGACTGTTGTTAACTAACAGTCATCAATCTCGCTGCTCTTCGGCTTCTTCGCAGCTTTCTTGCTATACTGTCACTAAGCACCCACACTATACTATACTGTTTACCCCTTAAACTGGCGCTCCTGGAGCCCCCCGCAACTAAATAAACTTATTAACCCCTAAACCGCCGCTCCCGGACCCCACCGCAACTATAATAAATATATTAACCCCTAAACCTCCAC
Organism: Bombina bombina; assembly: GCF_027579735.1. Taxonomy (NCBI): domain Eukaryota; kingdom Metazoa; phylum Chordata; class Amphibia; order Anura; family Bombinatoridae; genus Bombina; species Bombina bombina. Next base: position 325,152,762 of record NC_069501.1, on the reverse strand, counting down.
TCCCGGACCCCGCCACCACCTACATTATACCTATTAACCCCTAATCTGCCGCCCCTTATACCGCCGCCACCTACATAAAGTTATTAACCCCTACCCTGCCGATCCTGGACCCCGCCACAACTAAAAAAATTATTTAACCCCTAAACCACTGCTCCCGGAGCCCACCACCACCTAGATTATATTTATTAACCCCTATCCTGCCCCCCCTACACCGCCGCCACTATAATAAAGTTATTAACTCCTAAACCTAAGTCTAACCCTAACGCTAACACCCCCCTAACTTCAATATAATTTAAATAAATATAAATAAATTTACTATTATTAACTAAATAATTCCTATTTAAAACTAAATACTTACCTATAAAATAAACCCTAAGATAGCTACAATATAATTAATAATTACGTTGTAGCTATTTTAGGATTTATTTTTATTTTACAGGCAAGTTTGTATTTATTTTAACTAGCCCGAGTCTAAACACCCCTAACCTTACACTTATTAACCCCTAATCTGCGGACCCTGCTATCGCTGACCCCTGCATATTTTTTTAACCCCTAATCTGCCGCTCCGGACACCGCCGCAACCTACATTATACCTATGTACCCCTAATCTGCTGCCCCTAACACCGCCGACCCCTATATTATATTTATTAACCTACAATAATTAACCCCTAATCTGCCGACCGGACCTCACCGCTACTATAATAAATGTATTAACCCCTAATCCGCCTCACTAACCCTATAATAAATAGTATTAACCCCTAATCTGCCCTCCCTAACATCGCTGACACCTAACTTCAAGTATTAACCCCTAATCTGCCGACCGGACCTCACCACTACTCTAATAAATGTATTAACCCCTAAAGCTAAGTCTAATCCTAACGCTAACACCCCCCTAACTTCAATATAATTTAAATAAATATAAATAAATTTACTATTATTAACTAAATAATTCCTATTTAAAACTAAATACTTACCTATAAAATAAACCCTAAGATAGCTACAATATAATTAATAATTACGTTGTAGCTATTTTAGGATTTATTTTTATTTTACAGGCAAGTTTGTATTTATTTTAACTAGGTACAATAGTTATTAAATTAACTATTTAATAACTACCTAGCTAAAATAAATACAAAAGTACCTGTAAAATAAATCCTAACCTAAGTTACAATTACACCTAACACTACACTATCATTAAATTAATTCCCTAAACTACCTAAACTAATTACACCTACTCTAAGCCCCTAATAAAATAAAAAAGCCCCCCAAAATAATAAAAATCCCTACCCTACACTAAATTACGAATAGCCTTAAAAGGGCCTTTTGCGGGGCATTGCCCCAAAGTAATCAGCTCTTTTACCTGTAAAAAAAGAAATGCAACCCCCCCAACATTAAAACCCACCATCCACACACCCAACCCTACTCTAAAACCCACTTAAACCCTCCTTAAAAAAACCTAACACTAACCCCCTGAAGATCACCCTACCTTGAGCCGTCTTCACCCAGCCGGGCACAAGTGGTCCTCCAGAGGGTCCGAAGTCTTCATCCTATCCAGGCAGAAGAGGACCTCCAGACTGGCAGAAGTCTTCATCCAAGCGGCATCTTCTATCTTCATCCTTCCAGAGCGGAGCTTGTCTATCTTCAAGACATGTGACGCGGAGCATCCTCTTCATCCGACAGCCGACGACTGAATGACTGGTCCTTTAAATGATGTCGTCCAAGATGGTGTCCCTTGAATTCTGATTGGCTGATAGAATTCTATCAGCCAATCGGAATTAAGGTAGGAAAAACAAAGGTTACCCTAACAACCACACAAAGGTGATTATAGATAGGTGTGGTTTTTTTGCCAATTGGGTTTCTGCTAATTGATTATCCAATCACAATAGCCTTTTTGTTTTTAGATTTCTGTTAAATAGCAAGTGTTTTATAATGTTTGTTATAGCCTAATGAAACAGCCCTGAGTAGGCTGAGAAACGCGTTGCTGTGTTAATAAAGATTTTTTATATTTTTATACACTTGCTATTGTGTGTGTTTTATCACCTCCTGTGATAATTATATCACTGTTCCTGGTTCCTGCTGAGGATTGCTTTTTTAAGTCTACTGGGCGACGATTTGGGGCCAGTTTGCTGAGATTGCACCTGCAGGTGCCTACCATCTTGTAAGTGCAAGCAATTGGATATATTTTCCCCTTGTCTTGATGATATTGGGCCATGTCGTGTTGCTTTTTCCTTTATCCATAGGCACATACATATTGGAGTTTCAGAGGATATCTGACTGTCTCTGTGCTTTGGATACAGTGTGCTGAACCACTGTGAAGTGTCAGTCTGCTCTACTAGCACCAGTGGGGTGCTTTATGTTTGTGAGTATTCACATTCTCCTATTGCTGCTCATTATACCTGTACTGGCGATATTAGGCCATGGTGGCGCCTCTGTTTTTTATTCTTTTTTAGATTCCATACTACAGGATAGCCATCCTTTGACAGAGTGCAGCCTCATCTTCTGGAAATTGCCATTACCCTGGATATATAGACTCTCACACTATTATTATTTGGATTTTAATTGATTTATATTTTACCTGATTTATATATATATATTTCAATAATATATATATATATATATATATATATATATATATCTTTTTATAGTTTCTTTTTATATATAGTTGATTACTTATATTAATATTGTTATTAGTATTGTGGCTACTTACATATGTCTATATTTTAGGTTATTTTTAGGGTTCTCTATATAGCTCTATAATTGTTGCTATCAACATTTATCTAGATTTATGCCTGATTATTTTTGTTGAGACTTTACAAGCATCACTATTTCACCTATTATTCTGAAATTGAGGAAGCGCCCCCTAAGGGAGTGGTGTGTCCGCCGAGTACACACCACTCTCTCCATACATACTAGGAAAAATCCTATTGGCTGACCTCACATTCTATTGGCAGTTCCAATAGGATTTTTCCTACCTTAATTCCGATTGGCTGATAGGATTCTATCAGCCAATTGGAATTCAAGGGATGCCATCTTGGATGACCTCATTTAAAGGAACCTTCATTCTTCGTTAGGACTTCGTTTGAAGAGGATGCTCCGCGTCGGCTGGATTAAAGATGGACCCGCTCCGCTCCGGAAGGATGAAGATAGAAGATGCCGTCTGGATGAAGCCTTCTGCCATCTGGAGGACCTCTTCTGCCCCGATCGGATGAAGACTTCTGCTGTATGGAGGACCACTTGTGCCCGGCTGGGTGAAGACGGCTCAAGGTAGGGTGATCTTCATGGGGTAAGTGTTAGGTTTTTTTAAGGTGGGATTTGGTGGGTTTTAGAGTAGGGGTGACTGTGTGGGTGGTGGATTGTAATGTTGGGGGGAGTATTGTATTTTTTTTTGCAGGTAAAAGAGCTGATTACTTTGGGGCAATGCCCCACAAAAGGCCCTTTTAAGGGCTATTTGTAATTTAGTAGAGGGTAGGGAATTTTATTATTTTGGGGGGCTTTTTTATTTTATTAGGGGGATTAGATTAGGTGTAATTAGTTTAAAATTCTTGTAATTCTTTTTATTTTCTGTAATTTAGTGTTTTTTTTCCGTAATTTAGTTTATGTAATTTAATTGTAATTAATTGTAGGTAGTTTAGGTAATTAGTTTAATTATAGTGTAGTGTTAGGTGTATTTGTAACAGGTTAGGATTTATTTTACAGGTAAATTTGTATTTATTTTAGCTAGGTAGCTATTAAATAGTTAATAACTATTTAATAACTATTCTACCTAGTTAAAATAAATACAAAGTTGCCTGTAAAATAAAAATAAATCCTAAAATAGCTACAATGTAACTATTAGTTATATTGTAGCTATATTAGGGTTTATTTTATAGGTAAGAATTTAGTTTTAAATAGGAATAATTTAGTTTATAGTAATTTTCATTAGATTTATTTAAATTAGATTTAAGTTAGGGGGGTTAGGATTAGATTTAGGTTTAGGGGTTAATAAATTTAGTATAGTAGCGGCGACGTTGGGGGCGGCAGATTAGGTTTTAATAAATGTGTCGGCGATGTTAGAGACGGCAGATTAGAGGTTAATAAAATGTAACTAGTGTTTGCGAGGCGGGAGTGCGGCGGTTTAAGGGTTAATACATTTATTAAAGTGGCGGCGATGTCCGGTCGGCAGATTAGGGGTTAATAATTGTAGGTAGGTGGCGGCGACATTGGGGGCGGCAGTTTAGGATTTAATAAAATTTAACTAGTGTTTGCGAGGCGGGAGTGCAGCGGTTTATGGGTTAATACATTTATTGAAGTGGCGGCAATGTCCGGTCGGCAGATTAGGGGTTAATAATTGTAGGTAGGTAGTGGTGACATTGGGGGCGGCAGATTAGGGGTTAATAAATATAATGTAGGTGTCGGTGATGTTACGGGCAGCAGATTAGGGGTTCATATATATAATGTAGGTGGCGGCGATGTCCGGTCGGCAGATTAGGGGTTAAAAAAATTTATTTTAGTGTTTGCGATGTGGGGAGGCCTCAGTTTAGGGGTTAATAGGTAGTTTATGGGTGTTAGTGTACTTTTTAGCACTTTAGTTAAGAGCTTTATGTTCCAGCGTTAGCCCATAAAACTCTTAACTACTGACTTTCAATTGCGGTACGAGTCTTGACAAGAGAGGCTGTACCACTCACTTCTTCCAAGACTCGTAATACCAGCGTTAGGCAAATCCCATTAAAAAAATAGGATACACAATTGACGTAAGGGGATTTGTGGTAGCCTCGAGTCACGGAAGAAAAGTGAACGGTACACCTGTACATGTCAGACTCGTAATACCAGCGGGCGTTAAAAAGCAGCGTTGGGACCTCTCAACTCTGCTTTTTAAGGCTAACGCAAGACTCGTGATCTAGCTGATTGTATTTTGTATTGGGCAGTTTGTAGTTGTATCCTGATTGGACAGTTTCTCCTCCTGTCTACCGGTCAAACTGTTTAAACGTTTAAATTATAACTGTTTTTTTTGTCAGTTTATTTTCTCTTTATTGATTTATATATGTATGTTAAACCTTTAAAAACTGCAAAGAACAGTAAAAGAAAGAAATAGCAAAGAATGTCTGTGCTTGTAATAAAATAAATTTCCTTCTTGACTGGTCTTGCAGAACTAGTGCCTCAGGATTGACAAGTGGTTATATTATCAGGTGTACAGACGTGTATCTCTGTGCAGGTTTGGTGACTAGCATAAATTAAAATGCATGTATCTAACATGTATTAAATGTTGTTTTTGTTTGCTCCTAACTAGTAAAATAGGGTTTTGAAACTGTCAGCAGTCAAGCAGCTCTGGTTAATGTAATAAACACATATCTCTTTAGAGATTACTATACACTCTAGGAAAGAGTGCTGTATCAAACCCCTACTTTGGCTCTTCCTAACTTTGCTCACACTTATGTTTTTGGGGTAGCACTGGATTGATCATTAGGATCAGTTCATTATTTCCTTTGGATACCAGGTCCTAGTGCCAGTACTAATCATTTTTTCATTATATATAATTTGGCGTCAGCTTACCATCACAAGTTTTATGAAATTTGATGACCTGCCCGAGAACTACAGATCTTGGAAGTATAAATTCAAGACTACTGTTGAAGATTTAGGTATATCTGCTAGAGAAAAGCTTGATCAGCTGGTATAGTGATTAGGTGCTAAATTTGCAGAAAGTGTCAAGAGGCTCAGAGCTGTCCATGTAGACAATCTAGTTTCAGGTTTAACAATGGTTTTGGATCATTTTGATCAGAACTACGGTAGCCCAGAGGTAACTAAGAATGTTCATTTGAAGAAAATACAAAACATTCCCCAAAGTCACAATCAAGGACAATCGCAAATTGCAAGAGTTAAGTGATCTTCTGTTGGAATTAGAAGCAGCTCACAGATCCATGTCTATCAGGACTGAATTATCTTGATACTGCACAAGGTGTGAATCTTTTTGTGTCAAAGCTACCCCATGTTCTTTAAGATAAATGAACAACACAGGGATCAAGTAAAAAACAAGAGAATAAAGTATAATTCCCTCCCTTCTCCTTTTTAGTAAGTTCATTCAAGACATAAAAAAGACAATAAATAATCCAAGCTTCTCCTTTTTTGAATTAAACAAGTGGGTAGCAACTTTTCCAGAGCATTAGAGAGATACATCATGGTTCAAAAAAATCAAAAAAATCATTGTTTTTTCTAAAGACTGATGTTTAATAATTAAATTCAACAATGTCCACTGCACAAGAAGGCTCATCCTCTCATGAAATGTTGTAGCTTTAAAGAAAAGCCTTTGCAAGAATACATGGAACTTTTTAAAACTTATGGACTATGCTTCAGTTGCTCTGTTTCATCAGATCATCGTTCTATAAATTGTAAAGCCTCTATTAGTTTTCCAGAATCTAATAGAGACAGAGAAGTGTTTGCTCTTCACCCAGCGTCTTCAAATTCTCCTCTATTTGAAAGTGTTGCACCTGCTGAAAGGAGAGAGCAGAAGAGACAAGCACACTTTTCTATTCGTTCTAAATGTACTGAAGTATGTTGAGATAGCCTTAGTTGAAGATCCTGCTTTAAAATATGTCATGTCAAAGTATATGCTAGAATTTAATTATTTGAGATATTCAACATAAAACATGTGCAGGTCAATTTGAAACAGAGGGAAGAAGAGCTAGTCATGCCATAATAGCTTATGTCACAGATGATATAAAGTTATCTTTACCTATGCTTATTGAATACAATCAAATACCAAACAATAGGGATAAGATTCCTGGGCCAAAGGTAGCACATTAACATCCTCACAAGAAACACATATCTGATTGCAAACCAGCTCTAAACAAGAATGCACATATATATATATACTCAGAGACTTGACCTTGGCTGGGTGATAGTGGGAGGCGTCTGTATAGAAAAGATCTACAGGCCACACATTGCAAAGTCTTTGAAACTAATGTGTTAATCAATGGACATTCATATTATTTTGAATCATGTAAATATCACTACTTGTAAAGTAGAGACCTGATATCTATGAACATTCATTCTATACTAGTCAAGCAGATATGGCTATTTCCTTGCCTTATAATGACAATATTGGAAGTACTGTGTTGTATACAACATAGCATGATAATAAACTATCTCTTTCTATCAATAATAAAGAATTTATCAAATTAATGGACAAGGAGTTTTACAGGGATGACTCAAACAGTTTGGTAGCCACTCTACCATATTGCAATCCAAGAAAAGCTTACCTAACAAGAGAGTTCAAGCACTCTCAATACTTTATTCATTACAGTGTTCTCTAGAGAAAAATATAACGATGAAAGAACACTTTTTAGCATTTATGCAGAAAATATTTGAAAATAAGCATATGTCAGGACTCTTACCGCATCGGTTCTGGAGAACCCGGTCTCGCAGCGCGGCGAGGGTGCTGCATTCCATCTTGGCGTCTCTCCACGTTGGACGCCGAGACCCATCTGGTTCAGCTGTGGCTGCAATTCCCTAGGCACGTGCGGCCATGTGTCGCTGAAATTTAAAGGGCCAAACCACTGATTACAGGAAATCCCACCTGGAAGACTCAGGTGTGGGAGTTCCTATAAAAGCTCAATCAGCCCTTCACTCTGGGCTGAGTTATTGCCTATACAGACCATACTTTCTTGGTACCCGTGTATGCTAACCTTGCTCCTGAAACCAAGCATTTATGCTGTGATACCTGTGTATGCTCACCTTGCTCCTGAAACCAAGCATACTTACCTTGATACCTGTGTATGCTCACCCTGCTCCTCACCTTGCTCCTGAAACCAAGCATCTCTGCTGTGATATCTGTGTATGCTCACCTTGCGCAGAGACCAAGCATACTCACCTTGATACCCCCATATGCTCACCTTGCTCCAGAGACCAAGCATACTCACTTAAAAAAACCTTGTATGCTCACCTTGCTCCAGAGACCAAGCATACTCACCTTGATACCCTCGTATGCTCACCTTGCTCCAGAGACCAAGCATACTCACCTTGATACCCTCATATGCTCACCTTGCTCCAGAAACCAAGCATACTTACCTACAGACCTGTATATGCTTACCTTGCTCCTGAGACCAAGCATCTCTTCTGTGATACTTGAGTATGCGTATCTTGCTTCTGAGACCAAGCATCCCTGCTGTGAAACCTGGTGCGTGTTCATCCTGTTTCCCCAAGCTGTGTCAGTTGTTCTTACCTGACCATTTAAGGAAACCTTACCATCAGTACCCGCTGGGTAGCCTGTGCTTGTTGAGAGACTTGTGCCTATTGTACCTTAAGTATTATTTTCCTTCTTCCAAACACCAGTATATTGTTGACTTTTATTTGACTATCATCAGGATGGATTGTGATCTCAAATTGCTTTACCTATTGCTTCTTTTAATTGCTTCAGTTAAGTTTTTCAAGAAAACACTTTCTTTGTTCTGTGTTTCCATTCCAGCATACCAAGTTCCACACACCTCCCCTTACTCTCACAGCATGGAAAGCCAGTTCCTCCACTAAAGGAAGATAAGAATGTTGGAATCTGCCCTTATTTGGCATCTATAATCCACGCAAACCAGGTCAAGTAAAAGTGCAGAGCATGAAGGCAAGCCACTCAATAATGGTTTTCTTACAGGACCTAACTTTCCTAACAGTCTCTTAGCAGTATTTATATGGTTTAGAAAATAACCTGTAGCATTCATGGCTGACATACAACAGATGTTCCATTGTTTGAGATTACTTCAAGTTTTTGTGACATCATAACAATGATACAAGTGCTGGCATTATAGATCATTGTGTGAGAGTGCATATCTTTGGCAACAGTCCATCACCTGCAGTGACAATATATGAACTGAGAATGACAGGTTAAGAAGGTTAAAGGGAATATGGAATAGATGTCAGACAATATGTAGAAAGAGACCTCTATGTTGATGATAAAAACAATTCTGTGCCTACAGATGAAGAAGTCACTGCTTAAAAGATCACAAAAGCCGTTATCTGACTATAGCAAACCTAAGGTTTCACAAAATAGCCTTGAACAACAGAAAAATGTTTAGGGACTTTCCTCCTGCAGACCATGCAACAGACCTTGGTCTACATTGGAACATAGTAGCTGTTTCTATTCTAAGCTTCTGATGATGAAGATAAGTCATACACCGGGGGTTGTGCTGTTCTAACGATTATTAACAGCCTTCCTGACCCACTGTGGTTTGTAACTCCAGTGGCTATACAAGCAAAGTCTCTACTTAGGCAGTTTTAAACAGACTTAAAGGCCTTGGATACTCTACTACCTATGGTATAGAAAAAATGTCAGATGTTCAAAAAGATTCCTGGGCCAAAGGTAGCACATTAACATCCTCACAAGAAACACATATCTGATTGCAAACCAGCTCTAAACAAGAATGAACATATTTATATACTCAGAGACTTGACCTTGGCTGGGTGATAGTGGGAGGCGTCTGTATAGAAAAGATCTACAGGCCTCACATTGCAAAGTCTTTGAAACTAATGTGTTAATCAATGGACATTCATATTGTTTTGAATCATGTAAATATCACTACTTGTAAAGTAGAGACCTGATATCTATGAACATTCATTCTATACTAGTCAAGCAGATATGGCTATTTCCTTGCCTTATAATGACAATATTGGAAGTACTGTGTTGTATACAACATAGCATGATAATAAACTATCTCTTTCTATCAATAATAAAGAATTTATCAAATTAATGGACAAGGAGTTTTACAGGGATGACTCAAACAGTTTGGTAGCCACTCTACCATATTGCAATCCAAGAAAAGCTTACCTAACAAGAGAGTTCAAGCACTCTCAATACTTTATTCATTACAGTGTTCTCTAGAGAAAAATATAACGATGAAAGAACCCTTTTTAGCATTTATGCAGAAAATATTTGAAAATAAGCATATGTCAGGACTCTTACCGCATCGGTTCTGGAGAACCCGGTCTCGCAGAGCGGCGAGGGTGCTGCATTCCATCTCGGCGTCTCTCCACGTTGGACGCCGAGACCCGTCTGGTTCAGCTGTGGCTGCAATTCCCTAGGCACGTGCGGACATGCGTCGCTGAAATTTAAAGGGCCAAACCACTGATTACAGGAAATCCCACCTGGAAGACTCAGGTGTGGGAGTTCCTATAAAAGCTCAATCAGCCCTTCACTCTGGGCTTAGTTATTGCCTATACAGACCATACTTTCTTGGTACCCATGTATGCTAACCTTGCTCCTGAAACCAAGCATTTATGCTGTGATACCTGTGTATGCTCACCTTGCTCCTGAAACCAAGCATACTTACCTTGATACCTGTGTATGCTCACCCTGCTCCTCACCTTGCTCCTGAAACCAAGCATCTCTGCTGTGATATCTGTGTATGCTCACCTTGCGCAGAGACCAAGCATACTCACCTTGATACCCCCATATGCTCACCTTGCTCCAGAGACCAAGCATACTCACTTAAAAAACCTTGTATGCTCACCTTGCTCCAGAGACCAAGCATACTCACCTTGATACCCTCGTATGCTCACCTTGCTCCAGAGACCAAGCATACTCACCTTGATACCCTCATATGCTCACCTTGCTCCAGAAACCAAGCATACTTACCTTGAGACCTGTATATGCTTACCTTGCTCCTGAGACCAAGCATCTCTTCTGTGATACTTGAGTATTTGTATCTTGCTTCTGAGACCAAGCATCCCTGCTGTGAAACCTGGTGCGTGTTCATCCTGTTTCCCCAAGCTGTGTCAGTTGTTCTTACCTGACCATTTAAGGAAACCTTACCATCAGTACCCGCTGGGTAGCCTGTGCTTGTTGAGAGACTTGTGCCTATTGTACCTTAAGTATTATTTTCCTTCTTCCAAACACCAGTATATTGTTGACTTTTATTTGACTATCATCAGGATGGATTGTGATCTCAAATTGCTTTACCTATTGTTTCTTTTAATTGCTTCAGTTAAGTTTTTCAAGAAAACACTATCTTTGTTCTGTGTTTCCATTCCAGCATACCAAATTCCACACACCTCCCCTTACTCTCACAGCATGGAAAGCAAGTTCCACCACTAAAGGAAGATAAGAATGTTGGAATCTGCCCTCATTTGGCATCTATAATCCACGCAAACCAGGCCAAGTAAAAGTGCAGAGCATGAAGGCAAGCCACTCAATAATGGTTTTCTTACAGGACCTAACTTTCCTAACAGTCTCTTAGCAGTATTTATATGGTTTAGAAAATAACCTGTAGCATTCATGGCTGACATACAACAGATGTTCCATTGTTTGAGATTACTTCAAGTTTTTGTGACATCATAACAATGATACAAGTGCTGGCATTATAGATCATTGTGTGAGAGTGCATATCTTTGGCAACAGTCCATCACCTGCAGTGACAATATATGAACTGAGAATGACAGGTTAAGAAGGTTAAAGGGAATATGGAATAGATGTCAGACAATATGTAGAAAGAGACCTCTATGTTGATGATAAAAACAATTCTGTGCCTACAGATGAAGAAGCCACTGCTTAAAAGATCACAAAAGCCGTTATCTGACTATAGCAAACCTAAGGTTTCACAAAATAGCCTTGAACAACAGAAAAATGTTTAGGGACTTTCCTCCTGCAGACCATGCAACAGACCTTGGTCTACATTGGAACATAGTAGCTGTTTCTATTCTAAGCTTCTGATGATGAAGATAAGTCAAACACCGGGGGTTGTGCTGTTCTAACGATTATTAACAGCCTTCCTGACCCACTGTGGTTTGTAACTCCAGTGGCTATACAAGCAAAGTCTCTACTTAGGCAGTTTTAAACAGACTTAAAGGCCTTGGATACTCTACTACCTATGGTATAGAAAAAATGTCAGATGTTCAAAAAGTGGAAGGACTCTTTGAAGTCTCTTAAACAGCTACTTATTCCAAATTGTTATGCTCCTATATCTCTATAAACAGCTATAAAAATAGAGATATCTAATCTTCTAAGAAACATCTACAGAAGCTATTGCAGCAGTGACAGACATTATAGGGAAACCACATGTAAGATTTTCCTGGTAAGGTTAAGTTGTCACCTAGACCTGAATATACAATTCTTAGACTTGAATTATGTGCAGCTGTTTTAGCAGTTGAAATAACTGTTTTTATACTAAATTAAATTAACATCAATCCGAATGGTGTTAAATTCTATATAGATAGCAACATGGTGTTGTGATACATATACAACCTAAGCAGCGATTCTATGTATATGTCAAACAGAATAGACAGAGTAGAATGCATCATGACATGAGATCTACAAAGCCAAAACAATGGCATTATGCCCCTACTGAACAAAATCTTACATATCTTACAACCAGAACATTATTATCATAATTAAATATTATGTTTATTTCCCTCTTTTTTTGTTTTGTCTTGCAGGTCTCATGGATAAAGAGGCTTCAATCAACATTATGAGCTAGATTACAAGCGGAGCGCTAATCAACATTATGGGCTAGATTACAAGTGGAGTGCTAATTTAACGTGCCCATGTAAATGGGCAAATTTGCCCATTTACAGGCGCACATTTAATGACCAGCCATTACGAGTGGCTGATTAATGCCACCGCAAGCTCATAGTAGCACTTTGCGCTAGCATTCACTCTGGTTAATTAAAAAAATCTCCCCAAATTTGCCTTAAAATAAAGTCTAATGTTCTTGTATTAAAATAAAAAAAAATAGTATTTTTAAAAAAAAAAAAAAATAACTGCACAAAGCAGTTTTAAGTGGTTAAAGTGTGCAAATGTTGGGTGATTTAAAAAAACAACACTGAAAAGTGCCTTTACATTGCAATTTAAGGGAACTGTGTTATTACTCTATGGAGTTGATTTATCATGTCCACTTGACATTGCTAAATGCGAACAGGGTATGCTAAATGCATACGCTGTCCGCATTGTGAAATGCTTGTGCAATGCCGCCCGTGGCTCACTGACGGTCAATTGGCCACTAGCAGGGGCTGTCAATTATACCAATCATATCGGATCAGGATGAAAGGTGGTGAACAGGTTAAGGGGTAGCGGTCTTATGATGTCGGCTTCTCAACTTCCGTTTCAGGCGAGCCTGAAATGATTGGCCTCCAAAGCAGCATTCGCTGCTTTATAAATGTAGCCCTAAATATTTATGTATATGCTTATATACGTATACCCTCAACGGCCACTTTATTAGGTACACCTGTTCAATTGTTTGGTAACACAAATTGCTAATCAGCCAGTCATATTGCAGCAACTCAATGCATTTAAGCATCTACACGTGGTGAAGACGACTTGCTGAATTTCAAACCGAGCATCCGGAATAAGGATTTAAGTGACATTGGGGTCAATTTATCATATGCCGGGCGGACATGATATGCTGTAGCCAATCATGTCCGCTGTTGGCATTTAACATTGCACAAGCATTTATTGTGCAATCCCTGCACATTTGCGGCCAATTAGTTGCTAGCAGGGGGTGTCAATCATCCCGATCGGATCGGGATGTTTACAGCTGCCACCTAAAAGGTGGTGGACAAGTTAAGGAGCAGCAGTCTTACGGCTGCTGCTTCTTAACTTAAGTTTCCGGCGAGCTTGAAATTTCGGGCGTAGAAAGCAGCATCCGCTGCTTATTAAATCTACCCCCTTCAACATGATATGGTTGTTGGTGCCAGACGGACTGGTCTGAGTATTTAAAAAACTGCTGATCTACTGGGATTTTCACACACAACCATCTCTAGGGTTTACAGAGAATGTTCCGAAAAAGAGAAAATATTCAGTGAGCGGCAGTTGTGTGAATGACAATGCCTTGTTGAGGTCAGAGGAGAATGGGCAGACTGGTTCGAGATGATAGAAAGGCAACAATAACTCAAATAACCACTTGTTAATACCAAGGTATGCAGCATACCATCTCTGAACACACAACACGTCAAACCTTGAAGCAGATGGGCTACAGCAGCAGAAGACCAGACCAGGTGCCACTCCTGTCAGCTAAGACCAGGAAACTGAGGCTACAATTTGCACAGGCTCACCAAAATTGGACAATAGAAAATTGGAAAAACGTTGCCTGGTCTGATGAGTCTCGATTTCAGCTGCGACATTCAGATTGTAGAGTCAAAATTTGGCATAAACAACATGAAAGCATGGATCCATCCTGCCTTGTATCAACGGTTCAGGCTGGTGGTGGTGGTGTAATGGTGTTGGGGATATTTTCTTGGCACACTTAAGGACCTTTAGTACCAATTGAGCATTGTTTTGTAAGGATATGTTTAGTTGTTTTTAGAGAACACTACAATTACAGCCCCTGCTTTATGCAGGACCACTCAGTCTCACACCTTACCTCGGATTCCCACAGATTTAACTTAAGGGAACCCTGATATGCTCATTGATCTGAGGGTCACTACAGCAGGGTTGCTGAGTGAAACCGGAACCTTCACGCAACAATAAATGCTTAAAGCAGAAAAGAGAATAAGTCTTATAGGATTGACTGCAGCAGTAGTGAAAGAGTTAATTAGTGCAGGTGCCTTAATTCAAACAGAGTTGCAATGGAAATAGTTTATGCAGCAGGCTTTAACAAACACACTGAAATTAACACAGTACTTTGATAAGTGAATAAATCAACCTCTGGTCATTTTGTAAACCATACTTTGATAATGAATATTAATACTTTGCAGAGTTGTTCAGTCAGAGTTATATAAGCTGAGGTAAACTTGAGGAAACAGATATAGTTTAAGTTAGAGCAAACAGTTCATTTCAAGCACAATAGAGGTTAATTGCGTAGAGTTTGAATTATGCTTATGCAATCCGATAATGAATAATGGTACTTTGTAATAATCTTTGTCACAGTTATTTGTTTGTAATTTGGTAAATAGCAGTAAATAGGTTTAGTGCATATTTGATATCTGAAGCGAATATGGAAATCCAGCAAATGAGCGTTCCACAATATATAGCAAGTGAAGGAAAAATGAGGTTGCAGCAATACACACAGTTCATAGAATGCAATATATATATATTCCATGCCATCAATGACTGTAGGATCCACCGTCTCATTTTGAGTTGAGTCTCTGATTGCACTGTAAGGTTTCAAAAGAGAAACGTGGAACGTGGGATGTATCTTCATGGAATCTGGTAGTTTAAGTGTTACAGCATTAACATTGATGACCTTTTGTATCGGATAAGGCCCTAAATATAGGGAAGCCAGTTTTTTAGATGGAACTTGTAAGCGTAAATGTTTAGTGCTTAACCAAACTTTGTCACCAATCTTGTAATCTGGAGGCTTGGATCTACGTAGGTCATAGTGATGTTTCTGAACAGCCTGGGCTTCTAGTAAAACTTGTTTCAATGTTGAGAAATTGGTAGCAATGGTATTAACAAGATCATTAACTATAGGCATGTCGGAATTGTTGATCTGATTTGGATAGTATGAGGGATGAAATCCATAATTGATGTAAAATGGTGTCATTTTAGTTGATGAATTTACGGCATTATTATGAGCAAATTCAGCAGTAGCAAGTAGAGAATGCCAGTTATCTTGTTGTTGAGTGCAGTAGCAACGAAGGTACTGCTCTAATGTTTGATTTGTTCTTTCTGTTTGACCATTCGTTTGTGGATGATAAGCGGTACTCAAACGTTTAGTAATGTTAAGAGAGGAACACAATTGATTCCAAAACCTCGAGGTGAATTGCGTACCTCTATCTGTGGTGATTGTTTCAGGTAAACCATGTAGTTTTACAATGTGATTCAAAAATAGTGAAGCAGTTTCTGAAGACGTAGGCAATCCTCTATGTGGAAGGAAATGAGCCATTTTAGAGAATAAGTCCACTACTACCAATATGGTATTATAATTAGCTGACGAGGGCAGATCAACAACAAAATCCATAGCAATCGCTGCCCAGGGTCTGTCTGGTACTGGTAAAGAGAGAAGGTAACCATAAGGACTCTTATGCTGATGTTTCTTAGTTGTACATACCATACAGGAATCAATATACTGTTTAATAGTATCATTCATCTTTGGCCACCAATAATTCCTTTTAATCAAATGAGCAGTTCTATGAACTCCAGGATGACCAGCCAATAAAGAGTCGTGAGCAGAGGTAAGTATCTCATTCCTGAGAGAAGGAGGTATATACAATAAAGTGCCGTGATAGTATAAGTTGTCGGAATGTTTTAGTACATCCAAATGACCCAAAGATGAATCATCCTTCAGATGTTCTTGTAAGATGGTTTTAAACTCAGTTGTTAAACAAATAATTCTATCCGGAGGTATGATAGATGAAGGAGAAACCACATCAGTAGGACGAGGGTCTTTTCTAGAAAGAGCATCAGCTTTCATATTTTTTGAACCTGGTCTATAAGTAATGACGTAATCAAAACGAGAGAAGAACAAACTCCATCGAACCTGATGAGCAGTGAGGGTCTTGTTTGATTTTAAATATTCTAAATTACGGTGATCGGTATAGATGGTGATTGGATATGTTGCACCCTCTAGGAGGTGTCGCCAGAACTCCAAAGCTGATTTGATTGCGAGAAGTTCCTTATCACCGATTCCATAGTTAATCTCTGCTGAACTCATAGTTCTAGAATAGTAGGAGACAGGATGTTAAGGTTCTTTTTCAGAACGTCTTTGAGATAAAACAGCCCCCACAGCAAACTCAGAAGCATCGACTTCTAGCGTAAATTGACATGTGGGATCTGGAAACTGTAAAATAGGGGCTGAAACAAATTTAGTTTTTAGAGTATTGAAGGAATGATCAGCATCTTGATTCCATACAAACTTAACTTGCTTACGTGTTAACGTAGTGAGAGGTCTAACAATAAGTGAAAAGTCTTTAATGAACTTTCTATAAAAGTTCGCAAAGCCAAGGAATCTTTGAATATCTTTTTTATTACGAGGAATAGGCCAATTAGTGATAGCTTCTACTTTGCTTGACTCCATTGAAATTCCAGCTGGTGAGATGCAATAACCAAGGAATGATATGGTGTTTGTATTAAAAATACACTTTTCAAGCTTTGCATAAAGACGGTGTGCCCTTAAACGTGTCAACACTTGTTTGACATGTACAATGTGATCCTGTAGAGAATTTGAGTAAACCAAGATGTCATCCAAGTATACGACAATACAAATATCTAACAAATCATGAAAGACATCATTTATAAAACATTGAAAAGTCGCTGGGGCATTGCACAACCCAAAGGGCATTACAGTGTATTCATATAAACCGTATCTAGTACGAAATGCAGTTAACCATTCATCCCCTGCCCTCACCCTAATCAGATTGTAAGCACCTCTGAGGTCAAGTTTAGTAAAAACTGTGGCACCTTGTAAACGTTCAATAAGTTCAGGTATGAGGGGCAGGGGGTATCTGTTCTTTTTTGTGCATTTGTTCAACTGCCTATAATCAATGATGGGTCTAAGACTGCCATCCTTGTTTTTTACAAAGAACATTGCTGCAGCTGCAGAGGATGTGGAAGGTCTAATAAAGCCTTTTTTCAAGTTATCATCTAAATATTCTTTTAAATGATTTAATTCTGGCTGTGACAATGGATATATATGTCCATATGGTATGGAGCTTCCAGGTATAAGATCAATAGGACAGTCATAGTCTCTGTGTGGAGGTAAAGACTCAGCCTCCTTTTTATCAAAAACATCAGCAAATTCACTATAACATTCTGGTAACTTATGTTCAGTGATATGACAAAGTGTGTGTACCCCAAAACAGGATTATTTACAGTGGTTTGAATCAAAAACTACTGATGCTGTGGACCACGATATAGTGGGATTATGCTTTATTAACCAATTCAGTCCAAGGATTAATGGATAGACAGAAGATGGAAGAACATCAAAACAAATAAGCTCTGTGTGTCCTGAAGGGGTAACAACTTTGAGTGGGATAGTGTGGTGAGTTATGGGACCAGAGCTAAAGAATGAACCGTCAACCAGACGAATAGCTAAAGCAACACTCTTCTTTATTAGTGGGATGTGATTATTAAAAACAAAAGTGTTATCAGCAAAATTCCCAGAAGCCCCAGAGTCAATTATGGCCTGAACGTTTATCTTCTGATGGGACCACTGTAGGGAGACATAAATAGATAGATGAGATTTTATGCTGTCAACCAAATTAACAGTATGGTCATTGGACAAAGTCTTACCCTTCTTTTGTCGAATCAGAGAGGGACAGTCCCTAACAGCATGGTTCTTTTCAGCACAGTATAGACATAGGTTTAGTAGCTTACGCCTAGCTTTCTCCTCAGGTCTCAAGGGTCCCCTAATAACTGCAACATCCATGGGTTCTTCTATGGGTCTAGTGAATGCTGTGGAAGGTGTTGAGTGATGATAATTGGGGTTTCTTCTGGGGGTAGTCTCTGAATAGGATCTCTCTGACTTCCTTTCCCTAAGCCGACAATCTATGCCAATAGAGAGAGTCATCAATTCATCCAAGTCCTCTGGAATCACACCCCTTGCCAATTCATCCTTAACTGCATCATTGAGTCCCAAACGGAACTGATTGCGTAGAGCAGGAATATTCCACAGGGTGTCAGGAGCCCATCTTTTAAATTCAGTAATGTAGTCTTCTACCATTCTTTTGCCCTGTCTTAGAGACCTAATGGCAGTTTCAGCAGTATTTTTTCTATTGTGATCTTCATATAAAAGAGACATTGCAGAAAAAAAATCTTCTAGTGAATTTAGGATAGGATCATTTTTTTCATAGAAAGCATTGGACCAAGACCTGGCCTCACCTCTGAGAAATGAAATTACAGTTAGAACTCTAATCCTGTCAGTTGGGTATGACTTAGGTTTCAAAGTAAAAAGCAGAGAATTCCTGAAATCCCTAAACATAGCTCTGTCCCCAGAGAACTTTTCCCGGTGGACTAACAATGGGTTCTGGACATGACTCAACATTAGTAGTTTTGTTTGCAAGATGATCATTAATAAAAAAATTTATACTCTGATTCTCTAGTTGTATATCCCTTAAGCCTTGAATCATGTGATCCATACTCTGAGCTAAAGAACCAACTCTCCTGGACAGTTCACTTACATCCATGATTTTAGCTGTTAGTAGTATTCCTTTTTTATGGCTTGGTAATATGTAAGGATATGTTTAGTTGTTTTTAGAGAACACTACAATTACAGCCCCTGCTTTATGCAGGACCACTCAGTCTCACACCTTACCTCGGATTCCCACAGATTTAACTTAAGGGAACCCTGATATGCTCATTGATCTGAGGGTCACTACAGCAGGGTTGCTGAGTGAAACCGGAACCTTCACGCAACAATAAATGCTTAAAGCAGAAAAGAGAATAAGTCTTATAGGATTGACTGCAGCAGTAGTGAAAGAGTTAATTAGTGCAGGTGCCTTAATTCAAACAGAGTTGCAATGGAAATAGTTTATGCAGCAGGCTTTAACAAACACACTGAAATTAACACAGTACTTTGATAAGTGAATAAATCAACCTCTGGTCATTTTGTAAACCATACTTTGATAATGAATATTAATACTTTGCAGAGTTGTTCAGTCAGAGTAATATAAGCTGAGGTAAACTTGAGGAAACAGATATAGTTTAAGTTAGAGCAAACAGTTCATTTCAAGCACAATAGAGGTTAATTGCGTAGAGTTTGAATTATGCTTATGCAATCCGATAATGAATAATGGTACTTTGTAATAATCTTTGTCACAGTTATTTGTTTGTAATTTGGTAAATAGCAGTAAATAGGTTTAGTGCATATTTGATATCTGAAGCGAATATGGAAATCCAGCAAATGAGCGTTCCACAATATATAGCAAGTGAAGGAAAAATGAGGTTGCAGCAATACACACAGTTCATAGAATGCAATATATATAGACTAGAAATATTGTAGATGATATTAGCACATAGCGATACAGTTACCACACAGCAACAAGTCCTAGGAGTATCGCAGAGAGCCTGGCAGAGATCCGCGGCGGGAGAATGAGGAGCGTGACGTCACACGCTGCAGGGGAACAACCTCACTACAGGAGAGAGACTGAGAAATCTCTTAGTGAACAAACGGAGCAAATCTTCAAGCACAAAAGAGAATCTGCAAGTTGATTCAAATAGGCAGATACTCATGGAGAGCAATAAGTTGAGAATACAAAGTAGTATAAACGGCTAGGTCTCTTCTGAAGCAGCTTCACACTGAGCAACAAATTACCAAGCAATGAGTTCTGTTGGGAGGAGCCTTAAATAGGGG
Source organism: Bombina bombina (assembly GCF_027579735.1). NCBI lineage: Eukaryota > Metazoa > Chordata > Amphibia > Anura > Bombinatoridae > Bombina > Bombina bombina. The sequence continues at coordinate 325,132,585 of NC_069501.1, read as the reverse complement.
TAGTGAGTTGACATTCTTAAAGGCACAGTAGGAAAAGAGATAAATCCCTGACATGTTTAAACGCCATGGCCTACCTGAGCACTGTTGCTGACCATGTCCATCCCTTAATGACTACAGTGTACCCATCTTCTGATGGCTACTTCCAGCAGAATAATGTACCCTGTCACAAAGTTTAAATCATCTCAAACCAGTTTCTTGAACATGACAATGATTTCACTGTACTCCACAGTCACCAGATCTCAATCCAATAGAGCACCTTTGGGATGTGGTGGAAGAGGAGATTTGCATCATGGATGTACAGACGACAAATCTGCAGCAACTGCGTGATGCTATCATGTCAATATGGACACAATCTCTGAGGAATGTTTCCAACACTTTGTTGAATCTATGCCACAAAGAATTCAGGCAATTCTGAATGAAAAAAGGGGGGTCCAACCCTCTACTAGCAAGGTGTACCTAATAAAGTGGCCGGTGAGTATATATTTATGTGTTAATATGTGTATATACACATATAAACACAAATATATATGTACGGGTATATGTTCATATACATATATATATATATATATATATATATATATATATTGTGACAGAACCCAAGGCATAGTAATGGAAGGTGTCTATATTCCCTCAAAAGTGCTGCAGTGCTCCACCCCGCAGTTTGCAGGTAGCACATTATGTCAAAAAGTCCAGTCCAGGAATTCTGTCTGACTCAGCTAGCTACTCACCTGCATATGGTAATTGACAGCAGGTGCTAATAAAATCCCCAGTCAGGGTTTGAGAGGTAGATTTTTGCCAGCAGTAAAGGAAAACTGCAAACACTCTCCTGAGAGACTGAGAGGAATTATCTCTAAAGGACAAAGTTTGAAAGGTCTGTGCAATATTACTTTTGTGAAAAGCTACTTAGTGCAGACAGTTGTACTTGTTAGTAAGTGCTCAGTGGAGCAAGCCTCTTTTGTTTTGTTTATGTTTATTTTGCCTGTTTTTGCCGCCAGACCTGATAATAAACAGACTGTATTTTATAAAGCTACAACCTTGTGTGGTGTTTCCAGCTTTGAGGACTGTGTGTTTCCAAGATGCCAGGTCACATATGGTGGAGGTAGCGGGCAACACACTGATAGTCTGTTAAGGAAACAATACCACACTTAAAATGGAGGAAGTTGTAAAGGCTTTACTACAGGCTACGGCCTCACAGCAACAGGCCACTGCCACACAGCAGCAAGCTACTGCCAGCCAGCAAGAAAATATTGCAGTGCTACAAAAACTGGTATAAACACAAAGAGAGGAACAGCAGAATATCACATGTACCATGCAGCAGGAGATTAGAGGCCTCTCTGAAAGACTGGGCAGGTGTGCTGCAGAAATTCCACACAGTTCTAAGACTCTGAGAGTGAGTAACTATTTGCAAAAGATGGTGGCTACAGATGATGTGGAGGCTTACCTGATGGCTTTTAAAAGGACAGCCGAAAGAGAAGGGTGGCCTGCGTCTGAATGGGCAAGTCTCCTTGCGCCATTTCTGAGTGGAGAACCTTAGAAGGCATATTATGATTTGGAGCCTGAGCAGGCCAGTGACTATAAAAAGATAAAAACAGAAATCTTGGCCCGCCTGGGAGTAACGACAGGAGTAAGGGCCCAGCGATTTCACTCCTGGACTTACAGTCAAGACAAAGCCGTGCGATCACAGATGTTTGACTTGATACATCTTGCCAGGAAATGGCTACAGCCAGAGGTCAACTCAGCTAGTCACATTGTGGAACAGCTCGTGATGGACCGGTTCCTGCGAGGATTGCCTGTTTCCCTGCGGCAGTGGGTCAGCCAGAGTGAACCTAAAACTGCTGACGGTCTAGTTGCCCTGGTGGAACGCTATTTGACTGCCGGAGAGTTTCTACAAATCCCCAACCAGGAAAGACCTAGAACCACGAAGATCCAGAGTCCCAGTAAATTGGGTAAGACTGTTCCAGGGAAAAGGGGGTATCGGGAGGAGCAGATGGGTTTTTACAACCCAAGGGACATTACAGCAAGGGACAAGAGTTTTGTGAGGCAGGAAGGGTCCACAATAGCCTCAAAGATGTTGTCTAATGCTAATATTAAATGTTTTCAATGTAAAGAGTATTGACATTTTGCAAAGGACTGCCCTGAGAATGATGTTGCTATGGAATGTAATGTTGGCAATATGAGAGACAATTATTCATTGTACTCTCGCTCAGTATATGTAATTAGCAAAAAAGATTGTTTAAATGGCCACCCTTGGTGCACTGTAAGGGTGGAGGGAAATGAAATTAAAGCTTTGCTGGACTCTGGTAGCATGGTTACGCTCATAGACAGGGGTCTGTTGAGAAATACTCCTATTGATAATTACCAGAACCTAGATATTGCTTGTGTCCATGGGGACATACACAAGTATCCAACTGCTAAAGTACTTATTGAAACTCAAAATGGCCCTATAAATCATAGAGTTGGTTTAGTGGATAAATTAGTCCATGAAATGATAATAGGCAGAGATTTTCCCCATTTTTTGAATCTATGGGATGCTGCTGAGGAATATTCACCGGATTCAGTAGAGGGCGCTGTTTGTGACTTTCCCTTTTCTGATTTATTGGGGGATGACTTAGACAAAATAACTCCTGCTAGAGGGAAACACTCAACCCCTATGTAAACCCTAGTTGGAGGTAATACTGAACAGAATAATACAGGTCAATCTAATATATCTGAACCTGATGTAGAAATAACTGACCTAGAGGTTAACTTTAGGGCTGCACAATGGGAGGATCCAACTTTAGCTGTGGCTAGAAACTATATTTCCGTAAGAAATGGCACCCCCATTAATACTAATAAAGCACTCACCTATCCATACTTTGAAGTGGAAAATGATTTATTGTACAGAGTTGGGAAAAAGGAGTCTGTCAAACAGCTGTTAGTACCCCAGGCATATCGACACACTGTATTAAATCTGGCACATAGCCACATACTTGGGGGGCACTTGGGGATTGAAAAAACCAGAGAGAGAATTCTTAGGAGGTTTTATTGGCCAGGTGTAATGACATCTATCACAAATTATTGTTCTTCTTGTCCTGAATGCCAATTGACTGCCCCTCTTACAGCATACCGTAGCCCCTTGGTGCCCTTACCCATAATTGAGGTCCCATTTGAACGCATTGGTATGGATTTTGTGGGTCCTCTTGTAAAGTCTGCAAGGGGGCACCAGTATATATTGGTAATAGTAGACTATGCTACACGTTACCCTGAGGCAATACCCATGCGTACTACTTCAGCAAAAGCAATTGCTAAGGAGTTAATGTTAATGTTCAGCCGTGTTGGGATTCCCAAAGAAATATTAACAGACCAAGGCACTCCATTTATGTCGAGAATTACAAAGGAGTTGTGTAATCTTCTTCATATAAAGCATCTGAAAACATCCGTATATCACCCACAAACTGATGGTCTGGTAGAGCGATTTAATAAAACACTAAAGGCTATGCTCAAAAAAGTAATTGATAAAGATGGAAAAAACTGGGATTTCCTTTTGCCTTATTTAATGTTTTCCATCCGAGAGGTCCCTCAAGCTTCTACTGGGTTTTCGCCCTTTGAACTTTTGTATGGAAGACACCCCAGAGGGTTGCTAGACATAGCTAAGGAGACTTGGGAACAGGAGTCAACCCCTCACAGAAGTGTGATTGAACATATAACTCAGATGCAGGATCGGATGACAGCCATTATGCCCATAGTTAGAGAACACATGGAAAATGCCCAACAGCACCAGCAGAAGATAATAGAAATAGAAATATAATAGAAATGCCAGGGTTCGTGTGTTTAATCCAGGAGACAGAGTACTAGTCCTGGATCCCACTGTAGAGAACAAATTTTTGGCAACATGGCATGGGCCATATGAAGTCATTGACAGAGTGGGGGAAGTAAATTACAAAGTAAGACAGCCTGGGAGGCGAAAGGAGGTACAGATTTACCATGTGAATTTACTTAAACCGTGGAAAGAAAGAGAAACACTTGTGGCTATAAAAACAGCAGACCTCCATAAAATGGAGGAGCATGAACCCGTAGTCAATATCTCAGAAACCCTGACTATCCACCAGAAGAGGGAGGTAACAGACTTCATCAGATTAAATAAAGATGTTTTCTCCTCAGTCCCAGGAAGAACTACGATAATAGAGCATGACATTGTCACTGAACCGGGAAAAAGGATAAATCTAAAGCCATATAGAATACCTGAAGCCCAGAGGGAAGCAATCAAATTGGAAGTAAAGAAAATGCTGGACCTTGGGGTAATTGAAGAATCCCAAAGTGACTGGAGTAGCCCAATTGTGCTTGTACCAAAGCCTGATGGCACAATCAGGTTTTGTAATGATTACCGGAAGCTGAATGCAATATCCAAGTTTGATGCATACCCCATGCCAAGGGTTGATGAACTTGTGGAGAGACTCGGGAGAGCCAGGTACCTTACCACATTGGATTTGACCAAGGGTTATTGGCAAGTGCCGCTTACAGGACGGGCAAAGGAAAAGACTGCCTTCTCTACTCCAGATGGGCTCTTCCAATACAAGGTGTTACCTTTTGGCCTACATGGCGCTCCAGCAACATTTCAAAGAATGATGGACCGGATCTTAAGGGCACCTGCTCATTATGCTGCAGCTTACTTAGATGACATGGTCATACATAGCGAAGATTGGGAGTCTCACTTGCCAAAAGTGCAAGCTGTCCTTAATTCCATAAGAAATGCCGGTCTGACAGCAAATCCGAGTAAATGTACCATTGGCTTGGAGGAGGCCAAGTATCTTGGCTATTCCATTGGAAGAGGAATAGTAAAGCCACAACTTGCTAAAGTTGAAGCCATAAGGAATTGGCCACGACCTATGACGAAGAAACAGGTCAGAACATTTCTTGGGCTTGTTGGCTACTACAGAAGGTTTATCTCCAACTTTGCTACTATAGCAGGTCCTTTAACTGACCTCACTAAAGCAAAAGCTCCAGTAATAGTGAAATGGTCCTCTGAAGCTGAACAGGCATTTCAAAATCTCAAGGAAGCCATCTGTAGACAACCAGTGTTAGTCACCCCTGATTTTTCAAAGGAGTTTGTTTTACAGACGGATGCCTCTGATGTAGGGCTTGGTGCAGTGCTTTCCCAGGAAAGTCAAAGTGAAGAGCACCCAATACTATACCTGAGCCGTAAACTTCAACCTAGAGAAAAGAACTATTCGATTGTTGAAAAGGAGTGTCTAGCAATTAAATAGGCTGTTGAAACTCTCAAATATTATTTGTTGGGCAGAAAATTAAGACTAGTTACTGATCATGCACCTCTCAAATGGATGAGTCAAAATAAGGATAATAATAGTAGAGTTACACGCTGGTTCCTTAGTTTGCAACCCTATCTCTTCTCAGTAGAACACAGGGCAGGAAGTAAACAGGGTAATGCTGATGGCCTTTCACGTATGCATACGCTTTTGGCCATGGTCGCTCACCCCACTTGGTCTGAGCTGGCGGGGAGGATGTGTGACAGAACCCAAGGCATAGTAATGGAAGGTGTCTATATTCCCTCAAAAGTGCTGCAGTGCTCCACCCCGCAGTTTGCAGGTAGCACATTATGTCAAAAAGTCCAGTCCAGGAATTCTGTCTGACTCAGCTAGCTACTCACCTGCATATGGTAATTGACAGCAGGTGCTAATAAAATCCCCAGTCAGGGTTTGAGAGGTAGATTTTTGCCAGCAGTAAAGGAAAACTGCAAACACTCTCCTGAGAGACTGAGAGGAATTATCTCTAAAGGACAAAGTTTGAAAGGTCTGTGCAATATTACTTTTGTGAAAAGCTACTTAGTGCAGACAGTTGTACTTGTTAGTAAGTGCTCAGTGGAGCAAGCCTCTTTTGTTTTGTTTATGTTTATTTTGCCTGTTTTTGCCGCCAGACCTGATAATAAACAGACTGTATTTTATAAAGCTACAACCTTGTGTGGTGTTTCCAGCTTTGAGGACTGTGTGTTTCCAAGATCCCAGGTCACATAATATATATATATATATATATATATATTTATAAACTTTGCTGCCCATTGCAGCTTGACTTAACCCCTTCGCCTATGGAAGCACACACTCTTGAGCGCAACGCTTCTATTCAATACTAATGGGAGGTTGGGTTTGTAATGCGCTTAACTTCAAATACCAGCGCACATTTGCGTGTGCTGATATTACGAGTGGAGCACAAATATTGCACTGACAAAAGCACAATTTTACGCTCAACTCGTAATCTGGACCTATATTTTTATTTTTTTGAATTAATCATAAAGGGAGTATCATGTCCATTTTTTCATATGTACATCTTGAGTGTTATATTTTAGTTGTTTCCTTCTAGTGTTCTAATTTATTATTGTTTTCATGTTTGTGCGTATTCTCTGTTCCACCCCTTAGCTAAACTTCTGTTAATAGCTTTGTAAAGAGAGGTATATTCTTTTTACCTGACAATACTGCTTTTAGAACTTCTGAATTCTGTCATTTGTAGCAATAAAGCATGATGCATTCACAAATATCTGCTGTAGTACTTGCTTAAATAAAACTACTGCTGGATTCTACTAACTGTAAAGAGGATTGTACTACTTTTTTACACACCAGAAAACAGTCATCTTACAAACAGAAGAATAAATCAAAATACAGACAGACACACCGATAAACAAAAAGAAAACACACAAATACAGAGACAGATTCAGATTCACTTACACACACAGACAGATTCACTCAAACACACCAAACAGAAACACTCAAACACACCATCACATACACACTCAAACACACATAAACAGACACTTGCATACAGGCAGACTCACTCAAACACACAGACACAAACACAGAGACTCACTTAGCGAAATTCAAACACCCAGACACACATTTACAGATATGGAGAGAAATCACACAAAATATTTGGGATTATTTTTTTGTTAACAAGTTGTGCTGTATAGCTGTAGCGTACACACGGCGCAAAATGGTGATGTACCACTATTTCGATACTGCCGGTATTACAAGTCACCCTAAAGCTTTCTTTTGTTGTGCAGTATGGTGCGGTAAGCCGCATACCGCACAAAAACAAAGTTTCGACTTTGCGTGCACGTATTCCCCCATAGATAACAATAGAGAACAAATGTAGGAAAAAAAACCTAACACTAGATATGTGAGATTAGTTTCGTTTCGAATTCAAATTCGTCCGAATTTGGTAGAATTCGGAGCTTCAGAATGATTTGAATATCCAAATGAAATGCTTTCCGAAAGAAACTAATCCGAATGCATTTGTTCCGAAATCTTCGAATCGTTCGGACGTATTCATTTTCATTCGGATGTGTGTGGTGCAGTTTGATTTTTTTAGTTACATGTGACCGTGACTACTAATCCGAATGCATTTGTTCCGAAATATTCGAATCGTTCGGACATATTCTTTTTCATTCAGATGTGTGTGGCGCAGTTCGATTTTATTTTAGTTACACGTGACGTGACTACTAATCCGAATGCATTTGTTTCGAAATATTCAAATCGTTCCGATATATTCGTTTTAATTCGGACATGCGCGTGGCGCAGTTTTAAAATTATTTCTTCAAATAAATCTTATTATTAAATCCAAAGAACCACAAAATAGTTAGAAGAAAGTTTGATCTGAATGATTATGTAATTATTTATTAAACAAATGAACAGATAAAATATTTATTTAGGTTTTTGGACTAGCATGGTATACTACTAATAACTAGTGACAACGAATCGATTCGAATTAATTTGTTTATTAAAATGAGTGTAGTGTCATATATCTTCTTGTCCAATCAGATCATTCCTTTTGTTTTGGGGGTTGGATTACTGTCATAGTGATAGTTTTCTGGTCCAATAATTATATTATTTAAATTTTGTGGGTTTGATTACTGTCACATGCAGTGCAATGTGCTATAGCTTTTCCTAAAGGGCTGTGCTTATCTGTGCTGTTGTGTTAATCAGAAGGCAGACATTATCAGACTTGCATTCTGTCAGCATTGCAGCAGAAGACAATCCCTGAACTTGTGAAGTTGAACAGTTACAGAAGAAGAGAAGAAGGCACAGTGTCCTAGAGATTAACTGGTCTGCATATTTTTGCTTATTATATTATTATTTTTGGCTGAAATTGGGACTCAAGGGAGAGGAGAAAGTTTTACAACAGTCAAATATATATTTCTTTATCTTATAGTTCTTGCATTAATAATTGTTATTATTTTGAACTTCTCACTAGAGCACTAGTTAGTAGTTAGTTAAAAAAAATATTATAATTGTGTACTATTGTATTAATTGTCTTGTGTGACTTTTTTGGAGTTCTATCTGTATGACCTGAGCTGAGCTCACTCCAATTTTTTTTTTTGTTTAAGAGATTTAGTTATTGCTGTGTGTGCTGTTTTAAACTTAGATAATAACAGCCACACAGGTTAGTGAATGATGATCAGATTTTTTTGATTTTTGAACACATCAGCAAAAGACACAGACATCACCCTATATTATTATTTACTCTTTGTGGATAAATCTAATTATTATTTGGTGTGTGTGTGTATATGTATACTATTCATCATTGTAGATAGATATTCACACACAATTTAATTACATTTTTTTGTTTGTTTAACAGAGTTATTTATTTGCTGAGCTGTCTTAAACCTATATTACATTACAGGCACACTTGTCCTTTAGCATAGGATTTTTTTGTGTGTGTGTGTATGTATACTATTCATCATTTTTTATAGATATGCACACACAATTTAATTACATTTTTTTTTGTTTGTTTATCAGAGTTATTTATTTGCTGTGCTGTCTTCCTATATTACATTACAGGCACACTTGTCCTTTAGCATAGGATTTTTTGTGTTTGTGTGTATGTATACTATTCATCATTTTTTATAGATATCCACACACAATTTAATTACATTTTGTTTTGTTTGTTTATCAGAGTTATTTATTTGCTGTGCTGTCTTCCTATATTACATTACAGGCACACTTATCCTTTAGCATAGGATTTTTTTGTGTGTGTGTGTGTATGTATACTAGTCATCATTTTTGATAGATATCCACACACAATTTAATTACATTTTTTTTGGTTTGTTTAACAGAGTTATTTATTTGCTGTGCTATCTTAAACCTATATTTTACAGGCACACTTGTCCTTTAGCATAGGAATTTTTTTTTTGTGTGTGTATGTATACTATTCATTATTGTAGATAGATATCCACACAAAATGTAATTACATTTTTTTGTTTGTTTAAGACAGTTACTGCTAGCTGTGCTGTCTTAAACCTATATTACATTACAGGCACACTTGTCCCTTTAGCATAGGATTTTTTTTTTGTGTGTGTGTATGTATACTATTCATCATTGTAGATAGTCATCCCCCACCTCATGTTCCTCAAACAACCAGCAGCAGTGACACAGTAACCACCAGTGACACCACATGTGTACCGTTACTGTCTGTGTCAAATTCTTCCACAGAATCCACATCCTCATTGCCAGGCACAGACATTTGTCATCCACCCTCCACACGTGAAACATCATTTAGGTATCACAATAGACCTGATACTACAAAGGAGAGGCAAATGAAGCAGCAGAAACTGCTGCCCTGTCCGGTTTCTGTGCCTCAGGTATAGTTTAAGTGTTCAAGCAGAACTAGCAGCAGCAGTAGTCAAAGCACACGTAGACTCACTAGCAGTAGTACTAGTAGTCATCTGAGTCCACCCTCTAAATTTCAAAGGTCTGTAAGTAAAAATTCAAGTTCACAATCCTCTAGCAGGGTTGATAGGTCCTCCTCTGAGACCAGGAAGCAGTCCACATTTCGGCGGCGTCTTAATTTTCCGGATCTTACCCCCAAAACAACTAGTACAATCACTAGTGCCAGTTGTGTCACCACCTCTGCTATGTCCAGTTCTAGTACCGTGTTGCCAACTAAAATGTTTTACAGTAGAAGCCAAACAGTACCAACGCAGGCTTTTTCCAGTGAACATTCATTTAAGCAGCCCAAACAATTTCTCATGCTGATACTGCCGCCACCACCACTGCTACTGCCAGTGCCAACATTACTGATAGCCCATCTGCTATTGATATACATGAAGAGGGCACCAGTAGTCACCAGGGAGAAGAGGGCTCCCCAACATATGTCGCTAGTTATAAATCCATGTTTACTGACATGGACAAATCAGCGTCATCTTATAATTTAGAACCAGATGATCAAATTCACTATTCACATACCCATAATTCACAGTATTCTATAGATTTGTATTCCTCTCCGTCTCCAACATCGTCACCACGAGTGTCACCGAGCTCTCCAATAGCTCGTGTTGTAGATAGTGCACCCGCCACTACTGGTAGGCCACTAACCTCCTCCATTCCCACCATCCCTTCAATGTTTAGGCCTCCTCCTGTTATGTCACAGAGAAAAGGCCATGAAATAACAAAAACAAAAGAAGTTGCTACAGCATGTGCGGCCAAAGAAACTGTCACAAAAGATTCTTCACTGCACAGTGGCAAAGGTATCCATCGTGCACAAGTGTGGGAGCATTTTGAGGCTATTGGTGATGGTCGCCAAGCCAAATGCAAATTGTGTGGTAGGGAAGTCAGCCGGGGTAGAGTGTTGGGGCATCTGACCAATTCAGGAATGAACCAACACATTCGCACCCATCACAAGCCAGTGGTGTTAAGGGAAGAAAGTGGTGTCTCTGCTCCAACCAGCACTACTAGGGGAACTACTACTAGCAGTGTCACAGTCACCACCAGTAGGAATCACAAGGGGCATGGTGATCATGCCTCTTCTTGTGCAGCTGCTATCAGAGTAAGCCAACATCCCATGAAATCCACCCAGCCCACAATGGAGCAATTTGGTGTATTTCATTCCAGTCAGATGTCATGACAGCAGTTGTGAAAAATTACACGCCTCATTGCCCAGCTCATAGCGGTTGGAGGGGCTCCTTTTAATATGGTGGATGGGGACCCCTGTAAACAACTTATGGAGGAAGTTGCACCCCATTATAAAGTTCCTGCTCGTACCACATTCAGTAGATCTGTAATTCCCTCACTTTACCGGTCATGCATTGTTGTTTTGAAGGAGGAGCTGGTAAAGGCTGCTGGACAGTCAGTGCACTTCACCACTGACCTATGGAGTGCTCCTAGTGGCCAACATGCCTTCCTGTCTTTGACGGCACATTGGTGGCTGCCAAATGTGTCACCACCAGTTATATCACCCAAAAGTTCAGGCTCAAAAACCTCAGACTCACTGACTGGTGCAGTAGCCAAGGGGTACTGCTCCTTTCTCCTGCATGCTGAGGTGATGGATCATCAGCACACCTCACAGAACATCCTACATGCACTGAATAATATGGTGGCTCAGTTGCTAGGAGAGCAGGCAGGGACAAAGGCACAAATGGGTTTTGTTGTCACCGATGGGGCAGCCAATATGCTAAAGGCGCTACGGGATGGCGGGTTTGTGGGTATACGCTGTTCGGCACATGTACTGCATCTTGTTGTTAAGGCTGCCCTCGATCACGACACCGGAAGGTTGGCAACACTTTTTGAGTGTTGCCAAAAAATAGCTGGCCACTTCCATCATAGTGTCAAAGATAGCCATCTCCTTAGGCAGGAACAGAGAAATTTTGGACTTGCAGAGCACCGGCTCAAACAAGATGTGAGTACTAGATGAAACTCCACATATGCTGGAGCGTATATTAGAACAGCAAAAGGCAATCCATGCAATGGCACACAAACATTCCATTGGCATTGACAGACCACTGGGCAGGGATGACTGGGCCATGATTGAACAGGTAGTGGCAGTCCTCACACCTTTTCGGGCGGTGACAGAAAATTTAAGCCAAGAGAACACTAGCCTGGCACAAGTCATTCCCCTCTTCACTCACCTCTCAAACCTATTAGATACTTTCCTTACTAATAGGTACGTATTGCCTGGTGGTAATCTTCATGATGATGTTGCTGCCCTTATAAGGAGGTTGAAGGAGCAACTGACTCTGCACGTATAAGAGTGCATCGACATTAGCCTTCACTACATGCTAGCCACACTTTGTGATCCTAGAGTAAAGGGAAAGATAGCACTCCGTACAAATAGCTTGACCTCATGGAGGGACAAATTGATACAGAGGGTGCGTGATAGACAAAAAAAAATGTCACCTGTAGAGGAAGATGAAGAGATGACAGAGTCTGATAGTGATACTCTGTCACCTAAAACCAAAATCTCTAGCACTGCTGCTTGTCCTCATCCCACCACAGAAGCTACTTTTTGGGCTGATACACTGGGCACATTGGTTGGAGACATTAGAGATCCCCCGATGAAAGAGAGCAATGCTGCTGACATGGTTAAGCTTTACCTATCTCAACCTCCCCTGCCCCCCAGTACAGATCCCTTGACATTTTGGGATGAAAAGAGGTATTTGTGGCCTGTCCTGTCTGTGGTAGCCCAATAGCTAGTTTCCTGTCCCCCAACCAGCGTCCACAGTGAACGTGTATTTTCAATCACAGGAAATACACTTTCACCTAATCGTTCACAGTTGTCCCCCCAGCTCCTGGAGCAGATGACATTTTTTAAAATAAATCTACCAAAGCTGGGTTACCCAGCTCTCAGCTTTGATTCTGATTAAAAATTGGATATAATCTCCTGCTGACCCACTTGTGCAGTGTGCCAGTCAGTACTGGACTGGGAATTAAAATCATCCCTGGAAAATTGGGTGAACAGCCCTATTTTCCATTCACTCAGTATAATGCACACATTCAATTTTTCTCAAAGGTGAGAAACACTATATCCTTAAGACTTATATCTCATGGATCCATAGAGATTTTAGGAAGAATTTTAGAAGCTTTTTAATTTGTATGTATTATATTGTATTTTCATTGTATATTAACTGTAATAAATACATTCCATTTTTAACATATCCATACCTCACAGTCCTTTTAAGCTTCCCAGCGCTCACTATATCACACAATTATAGCTATGTACCCCTGATCTGCTGCCCCTAACACCGCCGACCCCTATATTATATTTATTAACCCCTAATCTGCCGCCCCCAACGTCGCCTCCACCTACCTACACTTATTAACCCCTAATCTGCCGACCGGATCGCACCGCTACTATAATAAATGTATTAACCCCTAAAGCTAATTCTAACCCTAACACTAACACCCCCCTAAATTAAATATAATTTAAATCTAAAGAAATAAATTAACTCTTATTAAATAAATTATTCCTATTTAAAGCTAAATACTTACCTGTAAAATAAACCCTAATATAGCTACAATATAAATTATAATTATATTGCAGCTATTTTAGGATTAATATTTATTTTACAGGTAACTTTGTAATTATTTTAACCAGGTACAATAGCTATTAAATAGTTAATAACTATTTAATAGTTACCTAGTTAAAATAATTACAAAATTACCTGTAAAATAAATCCTAACCTAAGTTACAATTAAACCTAACACTACACTATCAATAAATTAATTAAATAAAATACCTACAATTATCTACAATTAAACCTAACACTACACTATCAATAAATTAATTACATAAAATACCTACAATTAAATACAATGAAATAAACTAACTAAAGTACAAAAAATAAAAAAGAACTAAGTTACAAAAAATAAAAAAATATTTACAAACATTAGAAAAATATAAGAACAATTAAATAAAAAAATGTCCTACCCTATTCTAAATTAAAAAAGTTCAAAGCTCTTTTACCTTACCAGCCCTTAAAAGGGCCCTTTGTGGGGCATGCCCCAAAGAATTCAGCCCTTTTGCCTGTAAAAGAAAAATACAACCCCCCCAACATTAAAACCCACCACCCACATACCCCTAATCTAACCCAAACCCCCCTTAAATAAACCTAACACTACCCCCCTGAAGATCATCCTACCTTGTCTTCACCACACCGGGTATCACACCGATCCGTCCTGGCTCCGAAGTCTTTAACCAAGCCCAAGCAGGGGCTGGCGATCCATAATCCGGCTGAAGTCTTCTATCAAGCGTCGGCTGAAGAGGTCCAGAAGAGGCTCCAAAGTCTTCATCCTATCCAGGAAGAAGAGGAAATCCAGACCGGCAACCATCTTGATCCAAGCGGCATCTTCTATCTTCATCCGATGAACGGCTCCATCCTGAAGACCTCCAGTGCGGATCTATCCTCTTCTTCTGACGTCCAACTGAAGAATGAAGGTTCCTTTAAGGGACGTCATCCAAGATGGCGTCCCTCGAATTCCGATTGGCTGATAGGATTCTATCAGCCAATCGGAATTAAGGTAGGAAAATTCTGATTGGCTGATGGAATCAGCCAATCAGATTCAAGTTCAATCTGATTGGCTGATTGGATCAGCCAATCAGATTGAGCTCGCATTCTATTGGCTGTTCCGATGGGGGGGGGGGGTTGTATTTTTCTTTTACAGGCAAAAGAGCTGAATTCTTTGGGGCATGTCCCACAAAGGGCCCTTTTAAGGGCTGGTAAGGTATAAGAGCTTTGAACTTTTTTAATTTAGAATAGGGTAGGTCATTTTTTTATTTTGGAGGGCTTTGTTATTTTATTAGGGGGCTTAGAGTAGGTGTAATTAGTTTAAAATTGTTGTAATATTTTTCTAATGTTTGTAAATATTTTTTTATTTTTTGTAACTTAGTTCTTTTTTATTTTTTGTACTTTAGTTAGTTTATTTAAATGTATTTATTTGTAGGTATTGTATTTAATTAATTTATTGATAGTGTAGTGTTAGGTTTAATTGTAGGTAATTGTAGGTATTTTATTTAATTTATGTATTGATAGTGTAGTGTTAGGTTTAATTGTAACTTAGGTTAGGATTTATTTTACAGGTAATTTTGTAATTATTTTAACTAGGTAACTATTAAATAGTTATTAACTATTTAATAGCTATTGTACCTTTTTAAAATAATTACAAAGTTACCTGTAAAATAAATATAAATCCTAAAATAGCTACAATATAATTATAATTTATATTGTAGCTATATTAGGGTTTATTTTACAGGTAAGTATTTAGCTTTAAATAGGAATAATTTATCTAATAATAGTTAATTTATTTTGTTAGATTTAAATTATATTTAAGTTAGGGGGGTGTTAGGGTTAGGGTTAGAATTAGCTTTAGGGGTTAAAAAATGTATTATAGTAGCGGTAAGCTCCAGTCGGCAGATTAGGGGTTAATGCTTGAAGTTAGGTGTCGGCGATGTTTGGGAGGGCAGATTAGGGGTTAATACTATTTATTATAGGGTTATTGAGGCGGGAGTGAGGCGTATTAGGGGTTAATAACTTTATTATAATAGTGGCGCGGTCCGGTCGGCAGATTAGGGGTTAATAAGTGTAGGCAGGTGGAGGCGACGTTGAGGGGGGCAGATTAGGGGTTAATAAATATAATATAGGGGTCGGCGGTGTTAGGGGCAGCAGATTAGGGTTTCATAGGGATAACGTAGGTGGCAGCGGCGTGCGGTCGGCAGATTAGGGGTTAAATTTTTTTAATAGAGTGGCGGCGATGTGGGGGGACCTCGGTTTAGGGGTACATAGGTAGTTTATGGGTGTTAGTGTACTTTAGAGCACAGTAGTTAAGAGCTTTATAAACCGGCGTTAGCCCAGAAAGCTCTTAACTACTGACTTTTTTCTGCGGCTGGAGTTTTGTCGTTAGATTTCTAATGCTCACTTCAGCCAAGACTCTAAATACCGGCGTTAGAAAGATCCCATTGAAAAGATAGGATACGCAAATGGCGTAGGGGGATCTGCGGTATGGAAAAGTCGCGGCTGCAAAGTGAGCGTTAGACCCTTTCCTGACTGACTCCAAATACCAGAGGGCGGTAAAAACCAGCGTTAGGAGCCTCTAACGCTGGTTTTCACAGCTACCGCCCAACTCTAAATCTAGCCGTATGTTTGTATTCCTTATTTAGGTACTTACCACCAGAACTAGGCTGAGACGTGCTTGGGGCTGATTACTCTGCAGAGTATTTTCGGTGATCTGGAAAACATCAAGGATAAGAGACAGGTAAGTCTAACACGTGTATTAGTGAACAATAGTTATTAGTGATGGCTGGGCTAGGGAACTGGTGCAGGGTACTATTTGAATGTAATACTCTGGGAGTAGAAATCTAATCTTCAATCCATTTTTTTTTTCTAAAACCTATGTTTGTATTCCTTATTTAGGTACTTACCACCAGAACTAGGCTGAGACGTGCTTGGGGCTGATCGCCCTGCAGATTATTTTCGGTGATATGGAAAACATCAAGGATAAGAGACAGGTAAGTCTAACACGTGTATTAGTGAACAATAGTTATTAGTGATGGGCTAGGGAACTGGGACAGGGTACTATTTGAATGTAATACTCTGGGAGTAGAAATCTAATCTTCAATCCATTTTTTTTTCTAAAACCTATGTTTGTATTCCTTATTTAGGTACTTACCAGAACTAGGCTGAGACGTGCTTGGGGCTGATCGCCCTGCAGAGTATCTTCGGTGATCTGAAAAACATCAAGGATAAGAGACAGGTAAGTCTAACACGTGTATTAGTGAACAATAGTTATTAGTGATGAAT